>NW_010972596.1:1452743-1453323 GCF_000737465.1 Haliaeetus leucocephalus
ATAGAAGAGTTAGGTTTGATTAAGAAGTAAAATTGTGAAGCATAACGTATAGGATCGTTAAGTTTGAAACGTAGCCATAGAAACTTTAGGAACTGTGTTATGTGTGACTAGAGGAACCTCAATATTGTTAAAGTTTGAAGTAGCTAACCATAGAAACCTCACCAGGAAGTTACTGGTCTTTCTATGTTTTGTTTCAAGAAACTAAGGAAACCGTCGTGGACACCAGTTTGCTGCTTGGAAACCCCCTTACCCTTCCCATCTCGATTTGAGTATCGAAGGTTCCAGTCAGCAGAGCTAAGTGTAACTGACCAATGATTGTTTTTAAATAAGAATATTGATAAGGTTATATAATCAAAGGACCAATCATTATAAAGGTTAAATTTAAGAACGAGCATAGTATGCATTTTTATGTAAAGAGCTTATGTAACAATGACCTGACAGAAAAAGTCTATAAAAACTGATGGATTTTGATACTAAGTTGGACACGCCTTTGGAGGAGTGATCCCCCGTGTCCCCAGCGCTGCAATAAACAAAGTGCCTGCTTCTTAATTTCACATTGGTGTTAAGAAGTTTTATTCCA
>NW_010972596.1:1453341-1551113 GCF_000737465.1 Haliaeetus leucocephalus
AATCCAGGTTTACTGTGAGACTATAACCAACCTTTTCTAATAGACCACATATGGAAAAAGAAAGCCCCTTCCTCTGTTCCCTTTGCAGAAAACCTGTACCTTCACGTTGGGACACAAAACCTCCATCAGCTGCCCTGGCGCTCCTCCTTCCCCATGGAGCACGTGGCAGGACCCGTTCTCATTTCCAAGGGGACCGTTCAAAGCCTGGTTCTATTTCAAAGAAGGCATCATGAAAAAAGACCATCCACACTGGCCTGTGAAAGCAGCAACATGGAAAGATCTTTGTTAAACTCAGAGGTCAAGAAGGAGAAATTAGCTACAGCAAGTCATTCTCCTCAAGCTACAAGTAATGCAATTCCCATGCAGAACTGGGTAGCTATGGGATTATTTTAAAGTTCAAACTTCTCTTCTTGATGAATGAGTGTTTCACAAAGCAGCATGGAATTAATCTAAATTCAAGACTACAGACAAAACAAATGGCTCACAAATAGTTTATAAATGATTTCTTGCATAAGAATAACTCTGTGATCCATCACTGAGTTCAATGCTGAAGTGTCTGGCCACAGCAAGGGACCTGTTCCTCCTGCCACGCTGGTGTAAACCAGAATTGATTCAGCTGAAACAAATGGATGAAGGTGATGGTTAAAGTCAGGCTAAAGCCAATGGAACTGGGAGGAGTCCGACTTGTGTTTTATCTAAACCCATGCTAATATTACTGCCTGACCCATTGCACTCAAGCCAATTTTGGATGTATGTCATATGTTCTGCAAATCAGCTCTTTCCCAGCTTATATTCATATAATTGCACTGACTCTGCTTGGTGAAGGTATGCCCAGTATTTGCGACTTTAATTTCTCTGTCATTCATCATCAAAATTAGTTGGGGGCTTCACTTAAAGAATATTGGAGCCTCCAATGACTAGATAAATAATTTCTGTATGGGTTATTTCTTGTGCTTTCTCTGACTAGCACAGCATTTTTCCTCAGGAATAAATATGAAAGAGAAGTAAATCACTGACCTTATGATTGGATTAATAAATAATGGATATTTTAAAATACAACTTTCAGGCAAAAGATGATCTATGTTCTCCCAGTGCACATGCATACACACACACATACATCATTTCCTCAGTTTTATTTTAGGATCTTGCCTGATTGGGCTTTTTCTTCAGATGCTGAATATCTGCCACAGAGAATGTTCTATTATAACCATAACAATGTGATACTATATTAGGAAAGGAACTCAATTTCTAGGACATTTGGAATCTTTGTTAGTTACGATTCAAGCCTGTTTGCTTTCATGAGGAAGAGAAACCAAGAACAGCTAGCCTAAACAGGAGATGTTGCTAGCAGGTAGTAGGACTGCCTTGGTCAAATTGACTGTGTACTAACATTCTGCTGGATTTCTAACAAAACAAGATTCTTGAACAGTGTACGGTTGTTCACTTGTCTGGTTTGTTTTAAGTTCTATATTTTGTTAAGGGTATTTCTGCTGCAGTACCTGGGTCCCTCAGTGGCTAATACAGCGCTTTTTAATCAACTTTTAATGCCTCTTTCCTTAAGTAACAAAGCAAGTGTAAAGAACGCATACAAAATGAATGTATGTGTGACACCAGGTGGTTTAAGGCAGACAAGGCAAGTGCTGAAGCCATGTAGAACAACTCAAGCCTTTTCCCGAGCTGCACCTTGCTTTTTCCTCCCACGTTTCTGTCTTCTAATATTCCACGTTTGTCTTGAACAAAGACTCTGCTCCATCCCCTGACCCAGCGAGACCACATCCCGAGAAGCTGGAGAGAGCGGGCTGACCGGTGGGAAAGGCATGGCAGAGACCCGCTGGCACGGCAGGCAAGAGAGGAAGAAGTGGGGAAAGGGAGAACGACTTTCCTTCTCCCCATGGCTCTGCAGCCTTGACATGGTTATCAACAGTACACCGGTCCTGTCTTAATGCCACTAGTTTTATAATACACCTACACACCGCTCCGGGGACTTCTGCTTTCAAGGACCGCTGGTCAAATGCCTGTGCCTGATTCTTCTCAAGGTCAGATAGCTCTATCTGGTGAAAGTCTCTCTATGGCAGAAAGTCAAAAAAAAAAAAAAAGCCATGACTGCTTCTGGTGGATCGCATAGAGCTGGGGAAAAAGAGAGACTCAACAAACCCCTTTTCTTTCAGGACTAAAAATTTGCTCAAATGGGCTGCGAGAGAACTTGCAAGACCATGTACAACAGTGCCATCTGATGGGCTTGCTCAAAAGGGTAAACAAGGTGACAAAGTAATCTGCAGGCCTCACAAGGTACCTTCAGTCCTAAGCAAAATGATGTCACCAATACTGGATGTGATTAAAAGAAGGTGCTGGCCAATGAATTCTCATTTACATACGAACTACTTTTTAAAATAAGTCTATGGATAAGTCTATGGGGTTTTTTGATAAAGGTAGTAGGGTTAAAATAATTTCCGTGTGGGATATTTGATTTAGTACTGTGGAACATTTTGGTTGAGACACTATGGCAAATGAAACATAGAGGTCAAGTTAAATGCACTTATTACTGGGTAATAGACCCTGGTGTGTCACAGGGGAGACTATGTAGCTACCTAGGGTGACAGAAAAGGAAAGGAAATACTATAAAATTGATCAGCATTTGTGTGTTAATACTTCTTTGACAATGTAAACAACTGTGGGTTTCATCTTTGCAGAATACATTGCCCTTAAATAGTTGCTAGAAATTTGTAGGACAAAGTTAACATAGGGTTGTTTTTTTTTTAAATCTAATTCATTCTTGTCCAAGACCCCAGTCATGTGGCTTTGTTTTGAAGAATGAGGCGTGTTCATTACCCATTAAAATAAATGTAGAAGTGAGGCTTCTGACTTTCAGTCATGACTTCTAAGTGCTTGTTGTGGCTGCTTATCACTAGACTGCCTTCTCCTAAGCCTCTGCTTCATGTAGTGCATGAAAGTTGCTATTATTATGTCATTAATTTTGAAAAGGTCACTCTTCTTAGATCAATTCTAAATGTAAAAGTGACCTTTTAATTGATCTGCATCTTCATTACTGTATTACAGCATAGGTAAAACAAACTAATTTCCCCAGGTCTGAATTCCTGTGAACATGCAGAAGAAGCAGACAGGAAAATTTATTTCATTTGCTGCAGTGAAATAACAGGAGCCATCCCTGGCCACAGAAATCAGTTCATGGCCCTGTAATGTAAACAGCTTTTATCAATGAGCCAGGAGAAAACCTTAAATCATTATTTATACAATCTCTAAATAACACAAATACTGGAAATATATATAAATATTGGAAAGAAAAGACTTTTGAAACAGACTTGGACCATTTGGTAAGTAGGGTTCTGTATATTGTTCAGCACAGGTAAATGAAAAACTTGGTGAAAACATAGAATATCTTTTTAGGACTCACTTTATCTTCAGCAAGGAGTCTACTAAAAATGTTTGGAGATTACGATAAATAACTGGTTGAATTTTAACTGGCGGCTTCTGTGTTTGTCTTCAACTTCCTTCCTAACTCCTAACTTTTACAAACAAAAATCCCGATATTTTCTTTTTTCCACAAATTGACTAGTCTCAGAAAGTAAAAGCAATGCTGGACCATTGTCATGCAAAAATAATTTTTTCCAGAGATGAAAAATAATATGAAAAATTTTGCTTTAGCTCTTGATTTTCTTTGGAGCTCTAACTCCTGTCTAGGGAATGTTCGTGGAGGAAAGCCCTGTTCAAACATCTGTCTCAGAAGGGGATTAGGTGAATGAGATATGAAAGGCCAGAGTAAAAAAGGGTTTGTGTTGAACCAGGAAAGGATTGCTTCATTTATGACTGTTTGGAGGGAGAGAAGGAAACGGGGAATGATGGCGGGGGCAGAGGGAGTGGGATTGGTGAGATGTAGGCATCTCACACATAAAGAAAGCATCGTTGCTGCTTTTGGAAAACTGAAATTAAATATGCAAACACTATGGCTGAGACATCTTATTGTACTTGACATTTCCTGGATCTACCCACATCAGTTCTTGATATTAACAGGAGAATAATCAGTTCTATGCCAAAAGCTGTTAATAACCCTATTTCATAGGAAAGCTCACTTTGTAGTGGTACCTGCAGATAGTACTGATAGAGTATTTAGATTCTATAATTTACACATTGGTCCTTATTAAATCCAGGAGCTATTTTTCAGTAAAGGCATGACTGAAAAGCTCAGGTAACGAGGCTTTTCTTTTGTGTGCGTATATTATGTGTGCAATTTAGTTATGCAACTAAAAAGGACCAAATCCAGATGTCCTCAGCTGACATAGCAGAGTGTGGCTGAGAAACACCAACGCTTGCTGTGAGCGGAGCTGCATTGCTGGAGCAGGACACAGAGGTATAATGCATGGTTATCTGCTTTTAGCTTCATGATCTAAGGAAAAGTAGGAAGCAAATATGCAGCCCCATATCTGTGCTTTAATCTACTTTTGTTATTGATCCCAAAATCCTCTGGGAGCCATTCTACAATGAGTGATTGATATTTAAATTGATGTTTACCAGTTAATCTTCTGTCTGCTATCTTCTTTCTCAGTAAGTCTAGGCCTGGTTATAGGCTACAAGGCAAGATGGAAATGTGAACTCCAGCCAGTAACATTGTCAGAGGGGCTCTAAACCTGCTAAATCAATAAAACCAGAGGCGAAGGCTCATAAATCTGTGTGTGTGTGTATAGCTGCTACGATCCAGCTCCTTGTGGGAGCCTGCATGTGGCCTCCAAATAGAGTTCCTGGCAGTTCATCTTTCTGGTCTAAAGGTACATCTGTGATAAAGCACATTTAATGGGGAAGACCTCGCAGCCGAATAAGCTGTATGTTTTCTTTCTTCCCTCTCACCAAAAAGCTAATATTCAGTTTCTTTCCTGTCCAAGTCAGATTAGCTTCCCATAACAGCACTCACCCATGACAGTCTCCACTATTTTATTTCATGACGCATTGATCTCCATGAACTAGACCACTTGCTTTTGGAGCTGACTGCAATGGATGCTGAAAGACCCTTGAGCATTTGCACTTGGAAAGGGGCAAAGCTCTGTATTTATTTTCTAGCTTTCTGCCTGCGTGTCTGAGTGTATGTGTGATCTAATGCCAAACAAGAAGGTTCATCTATGAATTGCAACACTAATGTAATGTGCAGTGCATATGGGAAACAACAGTTTCATTTATGGAGCATGGAACACGGTGATATCTGTAATCCTTTGGTTTTGTTAGCCAAGAGGAAAACAAATCTTGTGATTTTTTGCTTGTGAAGAATCAATATTTTTAGCAGTTTCTCAGTAGAAATATTATACCTTGTACTTAACGCTGATTTTTTTAAAAAGCTATTGAGTTAGTCCACTGGTTTAGAGAGAAGGCATTAGCATATTCTTTTTCTAAGTTGTGTACTTTTTTTAGCTTTTCTAGTCATAAATACAATGTTTCACTGCATACTTAGCATAAGTTCTACAGTTTCATGGGAGTGTTCAAAACATGAAGAATTCTTATGAAATAGAGGCAGGAGTGAAAAAAAATTAACAAGGTTTAAAATGCATCAGAAGCAAGCAGCATGGCAAAGAGTCTGTAGAGTCAACAGATTCAGCTGTAAAAGCAGCTTTCCAGAAAAATAAGGCCATTAAAGAAAAACTAAATTAAATCTTTACTTAGTAAGGGAGGTTACCACCACAGCCTTTCTTTACAGAGGGCTGAGTCTGATGGGCTGTTTCAAATTGCAGTGTCAGAAGAGATTTTTGAATAAAATTTGTAAAATGAGAAGTAGGAAATCAGAAGGACCAGATGGTGTTCACCCAGGCTTTCTGAAGGAATGCAGGTACCAATGTGAAAGTGTTACGTGTCACTTAAAATCAATCTCTTTCCTGGAGAAACAGAAAGCAACAAATGTGACACCATTTTTAAGCCGTCCGGGAAGATTTGGGGAACTATAGTTCAATAAGTCTCACTTCCATATAGGGGAAACTGTGGAAACTATAATAAAATTTAGAATTAGTAGCCACATGGAAAGATTTGATTTAGTAAGGAGGAGTCAAAACTGCTTTTCTGGATGGAAGTCACAGCTCAAATATTAAATATTTCTTCAAAGTAATTAGTGAGCACGCAGATAGCTTTCCAGAAGTGCCCGCTCTTTGTTTCAGGCACAAGGAATAGAGAGGAAAATGAAAACTTCATTAAACCACTGTATGAATCCATGCTGAGTGCCACATGCAGGTCTAAGCCTTGAATATCAAAGTATATAGTAGTCTTAAAAAACATACGGAGAAAGAAGTCATGTTAGCACAGCAAAACTATGAAGAAAGGACAGCTATCTTGTGACACTGCAATATCACTGAGAGTCAAGCAGATTCATTTTATTTGAAAAAGCATTTTCAGATTACTGATGTCAGGAAAAGAAGAATCTTTAAAGTCCTATAAAAATGTCATTGACCATACATGCAAACTTCAGAGACAAATAAATTGCCATCCATTTCAGTCTTTCATTGTGTTTGTACTTAAAACAGAGTCATTAGAATAAAAAATGTCCCCAGGATCTCTTGAGCTGTGAACAGGGGATGACTTTCCTTAGTGTAGCAAAAGGAGCTTGAAGATAGTTACTGAACACCTTTTGTGGAAAGAAAGGACAACAACTTTTCCCCAAATGGAGAGGAAATAAAAGTCTGAAGTAAGGCTTTGAAGTTTGGAAGAGTTAAAACTCCAGTGAGAATGGGTGGTTTAACCAGAACTATTATTCTACACCACTCTTAGCACTTGTTTCTAATATTTCCCTTTCTGTCCTTCAGGATTATCTTCTGCAAAATCTGGTTCTTGCAGACACAAGGAACTGCATGTGCGGATTTTGGGGGAGATGCTAAGCCAGGGAACAAGGAATGGGAGTGGGTGGATCCTTGTTAGTGCAAATGAATTGATCCCATGTGAGAAAGAGAGATACTCATCTGCAGTGTAGCAGAGCAAGCCCAACATCTGAGCAAGCCCAAAATTCCTGGGCCTGTTTCCCCAGTATTGAGAGATCATGACACTCATGGCTGTATTTTCTAAGATGCTACAATCTTGTGATCGATTTTCATGGAGCTCAAAAGCATCCGTAGCTGCTGGGGGAATGGAATTATAGCACCCGCATTACTAAAAGGAATTAGATTTGCAGCAATACCAGGTATACTTGCTCCTTCTTTCCTTCTGTCTTTATTTAGATTCATGTACATGGGTAAGCATCTGTCCATATTGTCTAGGGGGTTTTGTTTTTAAAATGGTGTTATAACAAATATTTACAAATAATACTGTAATGAGCAATTTTAGAACCTCAGCCTGTCCTCCCCTTCCAGCATTTTCTTTGACCTCTTTTACAAATGGGTCTTTTAATCTATCCAAAGCCTAGTGAGTATGACAATTACTTTTTAAAACAAACTTGCTTATGGCCAGCATCTCAAAACCATAGATATGTCTTTGTCTAAGAAGAACATCATACACATAGAAGCACACAATCACTCATAACACTACTGGTCATGTTACAACAAGAAAGTATTTCTTTCCCCATTCTTGTGCACCAGAAAACACCTCCTTATACACACTCCATTCCTACTGACATCTTGTGCAATTATATGCACAAGAGGTGGGTGTCCCAGTCATATTTCTAAATCTTTCAGTTCACAGAAGGAGTCATTGCTGAGTGTTTTCTTAGCAAAAGGCAAAGCAAGTAGCCTCTCGTCTTGATTAAAACCCTCTGACTTTTGGAATCTTCTGCTAAATTATATTTGCCATACAGGAAGGGTGTAGGAGGGAGGAAAAGAATTGAAAAACTTCAGTCTTGTGTCAATTATCAAGTGTTTTAAATTTAGAGATTTTCCCATCAACTAGAAACTAAATCCACTTGTTTGTTGCCAGGGAAAATGGGTGAAGATGCCATTTCTAAAGTGTGTAAAGACTTTGTGGTTCATTTCACAATAATATTTGTTGAACTTTTGTGGCACGCTTTCAGAGGAAGCAAGACGGGGCTGTGTTAGTCATGATTCGCTAAATAGTACGTCCTAATCCTTCCTAGTTTTTGTTTATTCATGCCTTGCTGTGGGATTTACAGTATTAGCTCATGGAAAGAAAAAGAAAATCCTAGCAGATAGAGGAATGCAGCCTTCCAGTCCACTGCTTGGAGGCAGGTTTGGATTATCTCTGTCAGGAGGACTTGCTTCACTTCGGGCAGAAACCCGAATTCACAGGGAATGGGGAAAAGGAGCAGAAATAGGTGGTCTGCTTCTCAGGTGCAGGCACGTCAGATGTGGGAGACCAAGCTCGGCACATGAGATGACCTTGAAATCGGAGGCACGGCCCAGGAAGGCAACTCAGGGTCGAGCTGCACCTTTCTTTCCCGAGAGCCCGTCGTGCTCCTGCCCACCGCCTCCGACAGCCGAAGCTGAGGTCAGGTAGAGCCCATCTAGTTTTGGGTACCCCAGGGCACCTCCGAGCCGTGTCGTGGCGAGGAGGTGGGCGCAAGCCCTTGTTTCAAAGGTCGCTTTCATCCTCCATCTCTCCAGGCTGAGCTGACTGGGAAAGGAGCTCCACTTATTTTTTTCTCACCTCCTCTGAAACAAGATGTGTTCGTTGTGAGAGGCACTTTTTTTGGGAAGGGGGGGGTGTCATCTTTGTTTCATTCCCTCTTGACTCCCACTGGCCATAGCCCTGGTGGAGGAGGAGGAGGGAGCCGCGGTGCTGCCGTGGGTGGTGAAGCCCCTTTCCACCGGTGGGGAGCAGGCGCGGAGGGGTGGCCAGCGAGGGAGTGAGCGTGTTGGAATCCCGCCTGTGCTTTCCCAGTCCAGGTGATCCCACCAGTGACAGATCTGGTCTGAACCTCTGCTACCGCTGAGGAGGGCGAAGGCGGAGGGAGGGGAAAACCAAAGCCCGTGGCACATAATGAAGTCCTTATGCGCTGAAAACTCGCATTCGGTATGCCATAGACGGAGATGCTGACAGCCACGATCTTGGAGGAAAAAGTTTTGAAGAGAAAATAACGCTGCCTTTGCAAATGCTGGCACAGAGCTGGTGGGGCCTGTGGAGTTTGGGGTCTGTTCAGTGATGACTCCCGTTAGAGAACTAAGGAAGAAATAGTTTGATTTTTTTTTTTTTTAGTACTTTAGCTTTAGTACATAGCCAAGTGTGCAGAATAAGGACCACAGCATCCAAGAAGGCTGGATTTCTGTTCCTCAGCCTGTCATGGTCTTGGTGCATGAATTTATGCAAGCTTACTCTGTTCTGGGCACTTTGGTTTCTTCATCTCAAGTCTTTGCAGCTCTCGGGAAGCTGAGTATCAAGTATTGTTATTAACTAAAGTCATTCGATGCCATTTTTAGTCTTGGTCAGTCTATCAGTCCCCAAGAAAAGTCACAGTTTTTACAAATCTCTCCCTTCCAGTGAAAATGCATTTTCCTACACAGGTTACTGTGAAAATGATGTGGTGAGACTCCATAAACAGGACAAATGTCTGTTCTGTGGCTAATCTGCGAGAGAGAAAAGACTCCAGCTGCCTCTTCCTGAGCTGCTTTGAAGCGACTGGAATAACAGGACTCAAACCCATGTATAATTCATTAATTTAGAGCTGTCTGTACCTTGTAAATTTTGTTATGATCCATTAATTTGGGGGCATGTATTCTTGATTATAACACAGGATTTTAACATGCCTTTTAAGTTGCAGTAGAAACTTCTTTTGGCTCAACTGCTCCAGTACACTGTTGAACCAGTTCACACATCTTTTTTCAGTAGTCATTGCTAAGGTTATCTCACTTCATTATTTCTCTTCACTTACTTATAATATTGGACTCAGATTTGCAGGACCCAACTTGTAAGCACAGGTTACACAATCTCTCTCCAGATGGCATGATGTGAAGTAGCTGTTCTGCCACTGCAAACTGCAATACAAGTATTTTCACTCAGAACTGGACAAGCAAATTAGATGCACTTATATAATAGTATTGCGTTTCTGGATGCAAGCAGCAGTTCTGGGGTATTCAGCATTAACATTGTTATGTTTCATTCACGGTGGTAGAAAAATGTGCATAAAAACATTTGGGTAAGCATTCCCCATGTTTTGAGTCTTTTATTACAACAAAACATAACTTGGGATGTTTTTGGACAGCGGACACTTGCACAGACCAACTCACAATTTTGGAAATGTTGGGATTACATGATAGCATGGCCTGCAGAGCTTCGGAAACTGCGTTCATTTCTGTTCTTCTCTGTTCAAAATTCAGGTGCTTTTAACCATGTCTTTTCTTTTCAAAATTATCTCATGTTAATACCTTGCACTGCGGCTGCTAATTTATGTTCTTATGAGGAGTAAGGAGTGGGTTTAATTATATAAGAAATATCTTGTACTTCTGTACCTACCACGTAAATTTTAATTATGATCTACCTTCTCCATAGTACAAAATATGTCACTATCACTATAATGTAGAAAAGTAAAATAATTTCTACATTAAAACAGTATCCAAAATCATATCTCCCTCTGTGGGAGTGTCATGGGGTAGCCAGCACTACCTACTTTCAGTTCAGCTGATGAGCTCCCACCTACGCATAGTTCATCCCGCTGGGAACGAATGTCCACAGGCATTTGCAAATTTAGACCTGACTCCAAAAGTATGAATACAAGGGAGAAAGTTATTATTTCCTAACTAGATCAGAATATCAGATTCACGTCTACAATTGAGACAACACGTTGTTGCACAAAGTTTTCATTTTGGAAAACAAGCAAATACTTGCCAAGCTGGAAAGAGAGACAGAAAGTGGCAACACAAATATGTCTTTATTATCTTTTCCTTGAAGTGTTCCTACCATCCAGATGTTTCTGGTGACATCTGTCTTTGCTCAGCAGATGCACGTCATTGCACAGTCTCATCACCTTATACTGAGTGATTGAAAAATACAACATATATACACAGATCAGCAACACCCTGCTTACAGGAGAAAAGCTTTAATTTCAGCACTTTCAACTTGGAGTGCTATTTGGAAACATTTAGCTCATAAAAAGTCTTACAGTTCATGCTTTGACCTCATCATGACCTGAACATTTTGTTAACAAAGTACCCTGTTAATGTTTTGACCAAAAGAACTAATGTACTTGGGGCTGGTTGTGTTGCCAAAGTGGTGCTTGCTCCTAAAAAGGGAAAGTTTTAATTCTATTTTCAAAAGCAATGTCTTACTCCTAACTATATATGGAAATGTCATCAATCAGTCCTGGAAACAGTGTGCACTGCAGTGCATTATAATAGCTTGTGGTTTTGCATTTGGTGTAACAAATCTCACCATACCATAGCTGGCAGCGGAAGTCTTTTGCTCTGTCTATTTTCCCTCTACCAGCTTGAGTAGATGTGACTATAACTTTTGTTTTAATCACCAGCAGTGAAGTATAGAGTCACAAACTAGTCAAAAGAGGGGATAATAAAACACATAGCCACTGCCAGCCATATTTGCAACAGAATTCTTTGACTAAGGTGGTTTTGCTCGGGTTTTTTTAATTAAGATGTAAACCACCTGAACCCTTCACCCTCCGTGGGTGCAACCTTCTGCTTTTGGCTTTTTTAATGTAATGAACAGTAATTTAGCTAAAAAATTGATTCAGAACATTTTTATCAGTGCCCTATTAATGCCTACCAAAGGGCTTCAGCAACCGAAAACCATCTCCTTACTTAAAGAAGTATGTTATTTGAGCATTGGGTCTACTAGGAATGCCAAAAGGTAGGTGGTTTTGAAGTAAGCAGTGAGCTCAGACTGTTTGGTCTTCATCTTATGAACCAAATCCCAAGAAACCCCTGACTGATAAATTCAGCAGCAATGAAAGTAGCAATCACATGGAAATACGACGATAGTAAAGAAAAGCAGTAATTAAGAAAGGTTGTATTAGACAAATCAGAACCAAACTCTGCTAAAAGACACAGTTCATTGGGAAGTACTGCGTGTGCAGTTATCATTTACTAGCCACTTAACTGTATTTCATCTGTATCTTTTAACTTTTTGGTAAGTCTTGGTCAAGATTAAAAAGTAATATATACTATGCATATTTTAAAACAGTCATATTAACTCCCTTTTTTTTGGTATGGAACTCATCAAACATTTTGTATTCTTTTTTTTTTCTCATTGTCAGTCATCTAACTTACTACTGTCTCCTTCGTATGGGAATAACAAGCACTTCTAGGTCCTTTCAGAATTGCATTTTAGGAACTCAAAACAGTCATAGTTGATCGGGTTAATATGCAAAAGGGGGTTCTACAAGCCCCTGGTAGAAGAGTTCTCATGGAAGAAAATATCAGTCAAGTAGACAGGATGCAGAAAAAAATAGTGAAAGAGGATAATAAATTGGAGGGTTTGTGGCTTCTTAAGACATTGCCAGCTAAATGTAGGACAGCAGAGACCTTGTCAAAATTAGCAGTCAGCATGATGTAAGTGTGTAGGATAAAATCTATTTTGTTGGTGAGGAAAAGACAACTGTCATAACTTATTTAGCTACAGGATATTGTTTCTGACACTTCATCAGTATGTTTTTATTAATACAGAGGCTGAGCATTATTCATGTCAAAATTGTCACTCGGAACCCTCACTTCGCAGCAGACTTCAGTTTCTTAGTAATCTGCAAACTCACGCAGTTATTTTTATTTTGGGGCTCAAACTCTATTTGATGCTAGAGTAAAAGTGGCAGATAAACAGAAAGAGACAGAAACCCTCCACAGAGCTCAAACTATTGAGCACAGATTCCTAAATTTAGAGTATTTTAGGTAGGAAGCCTGATGATCTATCAGGGACAGTTCACCTTACTAGAAAACAGGATGCACAGTTCGAGGGACTTCTTTGGAAAAGTCTTTACCCACTTTTGCAGTACCCCATTCCTCAAAGAGATTATACTATATGTTTCAGAAAGTTCAGCTGATTAAAATGCTTACATTAAATACAGAATATCCTGAGTTACGTAGGCAGATATAAAACTTTAGGAGAACAATTAAATGTGTTTTAGATTTAAGCCAACCTCTGTTAACCAGGGTTTGTGGGAAATCTCCTTCAGTGAGCTTATTTTCATGAACAGTCTAGGTGATGGAAAACAGAAAGTCCTTATTAAATCTGCAGACAATAGGAAGGGTGGAGCTTCAGACATGCCGAAAAGCTCAGAATGATCCTCAAAACTGAAGTTACATAAAAAAACAGAATGGTATTCAACAAGGAAGAATGCAAAGTACTACACTTAGCCAGGAGGTATCAGCTTCTCAGATGCAGGATTGGGAACAACTGGTTAGGTGGACAAGGACAGAAGAGGATCCTGGAGTTATGAAGCACTGCTGGCTGAGGGTAAATCAGCCATGTCATCCTGCTCTGGGCAGGCCAAACGCTAAGCTCGGTCTTATAAACAGGAGAAAAGACATGCAGCAGGTTCTGTTCTACTCAGAAAATAGAACCTGCTGTTCTGCGTTAGTTTTGGTGTCTCTGCTTCTCAGTCCACTCTCGCTCTATTTTCTAGGATGGCTGCTGCTCTTGACTCTGCAGTCCCTTCTTCAGAGGACGTGGAACCAGCCACCGTTGGTGACGACGTGCGGGATGAGCGGGGCTCCTGCGGTCCCTCCGTCCTCCTCTGTACGGCTCTGCTCCACACGGCGCTGCTCCGCGTAGGGGACTGGGCTGCTCGTTTTGCATCGCTTTATTTTTTTTTTCATTTTCCATTTGAGGAGGTGGGCCCAAACCCCTGATCTGGCAATAGTTCTGAAATGTTTCAGCTCCTAATTTCTCCCAAACTCTAGGCTCACCTCCAAGTCCTTCAGATGGGAAAACATCGTAGTACATTTGTATTGTCTTTACTTCAACCGTTCTGCAGCACCGCCAGGCCAAACATACGTGGGACGGAAGGGGAGACAGGGGAAGGGATAAAAGGTCAGGTCTCCGAGTATTGCACATAACTCATTAAGGGGAATGAAAAACTTTTACATTCATAATTTTACTTGAGTTCAGGCCAGTCAGTAAACATCCTTATTCTGAAAAACATGTTGGACAGCTATTGAAATCTCGCATTTTGTTCTGTCGGCTTTTAAAACCCTTCCTTAGATTTTGCTTTTTCTAATTTGTTTCTGATGAGAATGAAGACATTTGCTTGGTCCAACTTAATTTTTCTTTATTCTGTAAACTGCATGCCCTTCAGAAAGCAGAAGCTGGCTGGTCACAAATGAACTACCATAGACTGCATGGGGAATGGCTTCATGAGGAAAAGCAGTCACTGCTGAAGTCCAGTATTCCCTTTTGCCTACAAAGGACTTAAAACTTTGATATTTCTATTGCAAGCTAGTAACAGCACTGGTTTTGGTTCCACCCTCCAGACAACGCACCACCTCCCTCAAGTGGTCAGCGAAATTAGGGTTGTTTTCTCTGCTTCAAGGGCTGTTTTTTGGCACTGCCCAAAGAATGTGTTGAAGAATGCACTTTTTAAAAACATTATTAATAGATCAAGTTTAAACCGTTCTGCACAAAAAAAAGTATTTTGAATGGTAGAAAGAGATAACAATCTCACAGAAACAAACACTTAGCTGGCATCACTTGGACGCTGTATGCTTTTGATGAGAAGAAAACTGAAATAGCTGCTTTTTTTTGTGGATGGGCTCTAATAGCTTTCTGCCTGCGGTTAGAGGCATTCAGTTACGGTCACTGCCACGGCGGGGATTGTATAAGCACATAAGCTAATCAAAACAGTGGCACATTTGGAAAAGCAGCACTGTTAATTCCGATGGCTTGCTCAAATCCTCATTGGAATAATTACAGTTTTCTTCTTTTGTTCAAAAAGCTCCCCATTTAGAAACAGTTCTTTTGTAATTTGCTGCCTAATATGTGCTTGCAGAACAAACTGGAACAATGCTGGGGAAGAGCTCACAGGAACTCAAACCAGAATTACATAAATTACAAAAACAGCAATAACGATGGTAAGATAAAAACAGAGAGGAAACAGAAAGCTTCATACTTCAGGAAGCAACCCAGGCATGCCCTGCCAGGGTTCAGGATAAAATTTTCTCATGGAACAATATGCTATAGAAGTGCCTTGCAGAGAGACATACACCCAACGCATGAAGCAATGCCTTTGTATGCACATTGGCAATATCCACCGTGGCAAAGGGCAAAGAAATTCCTGCTCATGCAGCCGAATCAGGCTCGTCTACACACCACTGGACACCTGTGAAATTCTGTGGTATTATCTGGGATGAAACCAGACAGTCACACAGACCACTACCCTGTCAGTGCCCAAACACTGTGATTTTCAGCGTTACCTCATATGAGCAAAGACTGATAGCAAACACAAAAGCAAAGCACTTCAGGTAGAACTGAGCAAGCAATGAAAAATCAGGAGCACTATAAAAAATATCTCAGATTATAGTCTGACAAAAATTATCTAAATAAACCTATCCAACAAAAGACTACACAACACATAGCTGTAGAGATGAGGCAAAAAAACAGTGATGCTAAGTCACCAAGCAGGTAAATTAGTTAGTGCAGGAAACACAACCCTCATGTTTCAAGGCCTAAGTCAGTCCCCAGCAGGAGTCAGGAACAAAAATGCGAAGCATGACACATATAGCCAAGTATATTATAAGCATTGCTTTTGCTAGAGGCAATGTTCTGTTCTAGGATGTAAATTTTGTGTTTCTTTTGCTGGATAAAACTGCAATCAGGTAGTTCCAACCACTTCTTTTAACAAAAGCCTGCTAATTAAAGAAACACTACCCAGCCTCCTTCTTGGCATTAATGAAGTGCCAGAGGAAGGAAGCCTTAAGCATTTATTTTCCTCTCACAGGTTCTAATATCCCACACTACAGCCGGTGGAAAAATGGTAATACATTTCCTGACCAAGAAAAGAAAAAAAAAAGAGAGAACATATTTATCATAAAAGTTTGAAGTACAAAGTTTCTTTTGCAGTCTGTCTGAAAGCTGTTGAAAGGATAATGTCCTCTGCATATTTGAAAGAAACATAAGTGGTATGAAAAAAGGTCCTTCCTGCCTTACTACAGCACCAGGGTGGTTTAGGTTGGCTGTTGCAGGTCTCTCAAAAATACGGCCAAATCAGAGTCTACACAACTTGCAGGTGTTGTGACAGAAGCACAGCTAAGGACAACAGCCCTTGACTTGTGGTACAGATGTGGAGAAAGGTAGAGGAAGAAGATAGCTTCAGATATAGCATGCAAGGTCATCATTGCTAACTTGATGTTATTAATCTACAGCTGTGACCCCCATCCAGTTGTTGTTTGCTGTTTTCCCTTATTCTACTGCTCCCACCTAAGAGCTGCCTTTCATTCACCCTGGTGTCTGCAAAGCCTTTAGAAAGAAAAGCAATTCCTTGGTACCAGATGCAAGCCAAACCAAACTCCCACCTCTAAATATCCCTGCAGTTTAGAATTGCTTGAAATTTAAACTCATATCTAGATCCAAATTTGGCTGTTTGAGGTCATCTTTACACATTTTTGTTTAAAAAATACCATTGTCTGTTTCCCCCAACTTTTTTTGCTTCAGCCTTTTGGGTCATGGTCAGATTGGCTTACCAGAGGCTCTGGTAACCTACCATACACATCCCATTCCACCCCCCCTTTTCGCTTCATAATCTTCCAGAGATGAAATTCAAGATTGCCCGCTAATTGTAACAGGACAGCTTCTCAGACAGATGACTTTCCAAGTAACCTTCTCATTCCACTCATATTCGGGGAATGAAAAAGTATGCCAGAGCGTTATGTGATGACGGATGAGGGCCAACATTACAATTTATGTTTGTGACCTGGCACACAGATGGAAACACAGAGTATGATTCAGTGGTTTTTGCAGCCTTAATCCCTACTAAAGAGTGGCTCTGCCAAGGTAAACCTGACATTTTAAATGAAACTGCTTTGCATACACTGCATGGAACCTGAGATCCCACTTTTGTACTGCGGTTTCCTTCTAAAATGTAGCTACTGCCTGACAGGGCAGAGTAAGCGTGCAGTCTGGGCTCCCCTGTGCTAACAGTGTTTGGGCTGCTTCAGCAAATGGCAGTGACGAGCAGAGCGTGCAAAAGGAGCAAGACGAATGTTATTTGAACACGTACATTCCCAAAGCTGAGAAGAGGAGCAAGAATAAGGGCTGGATCCCACTTTCCTTCCCCACCCAGGCAACTCCCAAGCAACAAAATCCAAATTAGGCCCCACATTTGTAATAACATCATATTTCCTGGTAAATCAATCATTAATCTACAGAACTAGGAAAGGCAATACATCTTGTCATTATGTCCACAACTCAAAACAAGGTCTTAGCACCGGGAGCAGTTTCCTCTTTCCCCTCACCATTGCTTCCTTTGTGCTCTTCCGGAAAATAAATTATTGACAGCTTTAAAAAAAGAGGAAAGAGAAGGAATTCAAGTCATTTAGTGCTCATTATAGCACCAGTCAAACCCAGCACAAAAAGCTAGCCTCTGCTTAAGTATACAAGTAGTCAAAATCAATGAGGTTTATCCAAGAGCTTAAAGGTATTGCACCAAAACCTGAATATATCCGACTGAGCCTCTCTGTGCCAGTGTGGCAGGAAAAGCACTGGTTTTTGTCAGGCAAAACCCCACCGAAACACCTCACATGCAGCGGGCAGAGCTATACCACAAAATACAGCCCATGTCCCCGCTCCCTTGCTCTCCCAAAAGCCCTACGGTGAGCATGCAGTGAGGAGATTTATTTAGACTGAGAGCAAGTCATTTCACCCAAACACCCCACGGTCATCAAATGTCATCAAGTCATCGTTATCTCCGAGCATCACTGGCCAGACCTGGAGTCAAAGGGACAACCTGTGTAGTGTATACATCTCCAAAAACTGCATAAGCCTGGGAAAAGAAGAGCACAGGAGATGACTGGAGACAATCAGCTAACAGAGTCTTCCTCAGCCTGCTCATCTCTGCCCGGAGAGAACAAAAAGCGTTTAAGTATCCCCGTGTCTTACCTCTCATCCACCCCCAGCCACTTTCTGTACTTTCCCTCACCCAGGCATGGTTTACATGCAAACAGGTGAAATTCCAAAGCCCCAGTAAAGTCAGACATTGCCTTGGGCTCTGGGATGGAGAATCAGAAGTACAAGATGCTATTCAAGAGCTCGCGGGTAGCGCTCCCTTGTCCAGGTTTACCCCCACATGCACCTTTTCAAGCACCAGCTTTTGAGCCTTCCCAGGAGCTCCCCTGCCTCATCTCCCTGGCCCTGCCAGAAAGGCAAGAGAGATTTCTATTTATCTTTGAACATGTGGCTGTCCTACAGGGACCTGTTGTTAAGACTCAGGAAGCTGGTTTGTCCTTGAAACCAGTTTATTCCTTATGCTGTACTGAATGCATACCGATAGGGCTGGAAATAGCTGCAGTAGTAATTTCTACATTTCTTTGGTTAAATATAACCAGAACAAGACTATTTCCAATCATCTATTTGATCTAAGCCTACTAATGAAAAATGCTACCGCCTGACATTTTCAACGCTGCATTATGGGAAAGAAGTGTTGAGAAATTCCTTTTCTTTCAGAAGAGAATGGTGGGGAAGTGGCAAAACAGTTCATGAAGAAATAAAAATCAGAAACATTTGAAAGACATGATTTTCCATTGAACTTTCTTAACAAGGTTTTGAAGGAAAGGAAAGGGATTAATCCCATGGATTCTTCTAAAGTCAAACAGGTCAGTCAAAAAGTCAATGGGCCCTTCCTAACATCCCACAGGTGCCAGAGAGGTTGGGCATCTGCCTTCAGCATCCTAAATGTTTTGACTTAGTCACTGTTACTCTACCACCGCTCCCCTCGAGCTTCCTCAGTAAATCTGTCCCTGACCATCTGTATGGAAATGCTGCCTAGCAGGGATAGCACAGTTTTCTGATCCTTTCTGTGGGGTCAGTTTGCACTCCAACCATGTTCCTAGGCAG
The DNA here is from genome assembly GCF_000737465.1 of Haliaeetus leucocephalus. NCBI lineage: Eukaryota > Metazoa > Chordata > Aves > Accipitriformes > Accipitridae > Haliaeetus > Haliaeetus leucocephalus. The sequence goes on from NW_010972596.1 coordinate 1,472,257, forward strand.
CTAGACACAGCCTCTCTCATGCAGCTATAAGCTTTTCCTAATGCAGTGGAATCTTCTACTATTTAAATAATTTTTTCCAGAGTATAATTTAAAGAGGATTGGCCATAATTATATATGTTTTGGAAATTGGAAAAAATGTATGATAGGAAATGTATGTTTCCTGCTTTCCATCGCTGATTTTGAGGCTCTCCAAAGAGGTCTCAAAAGCTTTGAAAACTTTTCTTCTGCTTTTACTAATCACATCTTTTTGATATTAAAAGTCAGAATACAGCAGTTTACAAGTCAGCAAGCCCGGCACATTTCCTTCGCTATACAACATCACAGGATTGCAGGAGTATTTTCTTTAGAGCAGAAGCACAGACAAAAAATGAGGTGAAATTCAACTGGCAACAAGGAGGAGAAACATGTACAGAGGGATGTATCAAAAAAAAAAAAAAAAGAGAGAAAAAGACACAGGGACATAGAAGCACATCCATGTCTCTCTCTCTTTCTTTAACTACCAGCAGATCATTGCATCTTAGGAATACTCCACATTGGAAAGGGGGAAAAACTAAAAGCAGCTTTGAAATATTGTTAGCTGTAAAGGATATCCAGGTACGAAGATGTATAACTGAATCAAGACATACTCAGCTCATTACTCCCTAAACTTTTCTGCAAAGACAGAAAAAAATATAAAAACATTGTAACATAGGAAGATGATTTTAGTTGGCTAAGCTGTAGTATAAACTTCGTAAACACTAAGACAGAAGATGTTAAAAATCTTTGGACTGTGCATTAGCACTTCTTTTAACTGACCATTTAGACAGTAATTTTAGAAGCATATCGCACATCATAATATTTAGGAGCAGATTTAGCCATTTTTTATTGATATAAGAACCCATAAGATTCATGGGTCACTTGTAATTTTTATTTCCAAGAAAAGAAAAACAAGAAAGTTGCAAACAAAAGCCCTGCCAATATTCAAACAAGGAGAAATGTAACCAAAGTAGTGGAAATCTGAAACCACACATGCGTAGTTGTGTGAAGGTGCTGGCATACAAAAACAGGTCTCCAAAGCACGTGCTGCTTCTCTTTAAACCAAGAAGAATTCTTGTATGGGTTCCCGAGGGACTAAACCAGTGATGGCTACTTGGAAGGACTGGAGCACTCCAGGGTGATATCCTGAGCAGCGCTGCCTGTGAAATTCTGCAGATGATCAAGTGGCATCCTGTTCTTTAAATCTTACCTGCAAGCACAAGCAGATTTGCACAAATGCTATTCCAATCCTTCTTCCACTATTTAACCCAGATTCATTTGTTCTTCCTATATAAATGTTCCTTGGGCATTTCCATCTTTATTCACTTTATGTCCAAAGGTGCGTGCTCTGCAGAGACAGGCACGCAAAGCTCTGCTGCAGAATCGTTTTGGTGTGTGAATACTGCACCTGAACACGGCACAAGTCTCCGGGAGAAGCACAAAGAGTTAAAGACAGTCAGAAGTAGTGTTGGTATCTGCCTTTGGATAGTAAAGGATTAAAGCAGGAAGCAAAAGGGACTGATCAGCCTAAGAGGGATTAAGCCCGCTCACTCCCTAAAAAGTTGTCTAACCACCAGATCATAGGGTACGTTGGGCAAGAGCATTCCTCAGTCTCCCTCTTGAAACTGAGCCACAGCGCAGCCGGGCATGCAAGAGCTATGGAGACAGCCAGAGAAAAGGCAACAAGGAATATAATTGTGAGAGAGTGGTTAGGGCACTCATCTTGGAGAGGGAGGGTTGGAAGAACGGCCTAGCCCGTTCTCCCAGGTCTGTTCTGGATTTTCTTTAACCCACAACTAGTCCAGCGACAAACTGAAGGGAAATGCATACCCATCCCAAGAAGTAAGGTCTAACCCTCAGCTTCCTCCCTTCGCAAGGCAAAGTAGCTAACTAATGGGCTAAAGTCAGCATGTCTCTTCGCTGCTGGTTCCTGCGGTTCACCTTCGACAGAAGGGAGAGATACTCTCAAGTGGGATGCGGTATGGCCTTGCAGCTCGGTTAGTTCTGCGAGATGACGAGAGAAGTTTGCTCCTTGTCCTTGTCCAGCTGAGCAGACCCAGCACTCAGGGCATCCCACTGTGACCACTGCTACGTGGAAGGAGTGTCCCCCCGGTCCCCTCTCCCGTTAGGTACCTGTCCGCAGAAGAAAAGTATGCAGATGAGGTGGTTGAGTAGAGACGAGCGCCCAATATTTCTGACAGGTCTGCTCTACTCCTAGTGGAAGAGGTAGGGACCTGAATTAGGTGACCTGACCGACCATAAGAGATGGCACTGCTCATACGACTGGCACTGAATGGGACGGGGAGGCTAAGCAGATGAAGAATACACCTCATGCTGGTTTGTGCACATGTGTGTGTCTGTGTTTGAAGAAACTTGAGCATCTTCCAGTCTAGTGATCTCCCAGGTAATGTCAGGAGAAGTTAAGACACACACACGTACAGACACAGTGTAATGATCCAGCCAGACTGCTATAAGATTTTGGTTTCTGCTGATACAAACCAGATGTTGGCGAGATCTGAATTTCTGAGTTTGCTTAACTCCTTGGAGCATCGTTTTAGAATAAACACACAAGACGTCTTTTCGCGCAGCTCTCTCTTCTCTCACATCAGACTTACCTCAGCTGAACAGGTTATTTATTGTCCAGTGGGAAATGTCAATTACACAGCTTCATTTGAAAACTTGGGAGGGAGGAAGGGACAGAAAATCACTTTGAAATTTTCCAGGCAAAACTGCATTTTTACCCTTCATTTGGTCTGATACAGTGGTTTGCTACTGTCAGCTATAGATCCACTGATATGTTTAAGCAGACCAGAGAAAAACCTCACACTATTCAGCATAGTAAGTTAAATGTAAATTTGATGTACAGCTCATTGAAAACTGATTTAGGATTTTAGTCAAAGAATAATATCATTCTCATCTCCCTTGTGATTTATTTACTGCATGAGGAACACGTGCTTGAAGAAGGACTTCAGATAGTGTGTACCTGGATAAAAGAGATCAACATCTGTCCTGTTGCACTTGTGTGAGGTAGCACGCAACAAAAATCTAGATTTTCAACACCATCTAGAGCAACTCTGTAATTTCACAACTAGCATAAAATGCCTTGAGTTCTGCCATCACAAATGTGATAATACTGATGTTACAATGAAATTTGGGGAGGGGCAGGTCTTGAAAGGGACGTTTCAGGATTTTAGCTTTGTGCTTTGCTTTTTGCTCCCACGTGGCAAAGCTACCCCTAAGAGTCTACCCAAAGCTACTCCATGGGAGTCAAGAGCCAGCAAGGAGGAGGAAGCGTGCCCCCAGCAATGCTGCTGAGCTCAGCAAGAAGTCTCCTCAGGGTCTATGCCCCCCCATAAATGAACATTGAGCTCTGTATACTGTTATGTGGTGCTCCCCACTACTCCTTAAACATCTCTGTCCCAAAAGGGCTGGGAGGAGGAACGGGGAAGAGTAGGACCCTTTCTGTGCCAACTCTCCCCGCTTCAGACTAGCTGCCCCGAATCCGCTTTGCCTCCCAGATGTCTGCAGTCTGTGTCTCTGGCTCACAAAGAGGAAAAGCGACCTTCTTTCCTGAAGGAAAATTGCTTCAAACATGGAAAGTGTTGGAAGAGGCAGCAGACCAGACTATACGGCATGGCGAGGTCTCGGACCAAAAGAGCCTAAATTGCACTTATAAAGTGGACCAAAATAGCTTAAATTGCACTTATAAAATGAACAAAAGTTGTGGAAAAAAGAACATATGGATGACCTATAACAAACTTTTCATCTAGGAAATAGAGTATTCTTTTTGCCATTTCCACATATTACTGAGAAAAACTGTTGTTCTGCAATGCATCTACATTTACAGTTTTGCACAGATGTTTAGTGCAGTGCTCTGCAATAGCACACTGCTGCCTAGCTCACCAGCAGTACACGGGTGGAGGATTTGGCAGAACTGACTTGGTCGTTTTCACTTGAACTGATAAGTAGCCCCCAGAATTTTGTAGGAATTGTAACTGTCCATGCTGCAACTATCTCTTAGCATGTAAAATTTTAGTGTACAGCTAGCTGTTCATGAAAATCAAATTAATTTTATGATCAGACAACCCATTCACATAAATATTGCTAAATCTTTTATTTGGGTTTTTTTTCTTTTTTTATATGAACCAGCTCTCCCCAAATCAGCAAAAATGATCTATCTATTCCAGACAGAAGAGAAGATTTAGAGTAGCCTAGTAGAAAGCAAATAGCTGGAGAGGCCACTTTTAAATTGGGAGGTGCAAAAGCATGCAGCAAGGCAGATCTATAGATCACTGTCTTACAAAGCCATGGAGGACTCCACTGTAAGTGGATACAAAAGAGATGATGTTTGCAGTGCTGCAGATGTTGAATCCATCCAACGAGTAAATAATAGTAAAATCAGTCTACTGGATGTGATGAGTCTGCAGGGATATATACACATGTGCAAGGAACACCCTTCTTTTATTAGGATCAGAGAAGAAGAATCCTGAAACTCCCTCTCTCTGTGACTTGGGGTCGCAGTCTGGAAGAGATTGAGAACCACTGTGTTAGAGAGCCTCAGTCTCTGGCACTAATCAATCCAACATCTCTCCCGAGTGGTAGAAGAGGTGATAACCCATCCATACTGCCCATAGATCACTGATAGCAGTCTAGCAGGCTTGCTGATCAGCCAGGCATCTGAGTAATATTCGAAACGAGACAAAATAATTAGCTCCAGCTGTAGATTTTGAACATACATCTAACTAAAGCATCTCTCTCTTTAAAAAATGTCCTCCTTCTGTCAACGTTGTAAAGGCTCGGCTCGACAGGCCTGGGCTCCCTGCTCTCTGGATGTCTGACAGCCCTGGTACTGCCAGCTGCTCTGCAATCATTCCCATTTATTAGCTGGAGGCTGACAAGTCCATTGAATTCCACTCAGCAATAAAGCATGTAAGGAGTGACACTGTCTTCTGCTTCTGGCATTACTCACTTGCTTTGCTTTGAGCAGTATTTAAGTGCTTTGCTGGAGCAAACCGAGCCACTCAGCACCATCCAGGATCAGGCTCTGCAACCCCAGAGACCGCAGGCTCACATCCAGCACTCTACACCGAGTTGCATTTAGGGTAGGAAAAGGTGGTGAGTATTCATAGAAGAGTAGGTAAATTGCGGAAGATTTGAAGGAAGGTGATCAGAAGGAGAGTTACACTGGTATAATCTTTAAAGCACGCAAAGAAAACCTGCAAACTGGGTGTTTTAAGAGATCTCACTCTACACGGAATACACTAAAGGGAAATGGTCCTGGTTTGACAAGGTACAGGATGTCCTGGAAGAGTCTAACACACTGAGATGTCAAATTTAGGCTAAACATCCGAAGATAACTATGAAATCAGTTGGCCAGAAGTGCAGACTGTCAAAAGAGGCAGATGAAGCCACAAGTTCTGCAGCTATGCAAGAACCAGTAAGGTACCACAGGACATGAACCAGGGCATGGTCCCACAAACGTAAGAAACCCTTTTCTGGATCACCCAGGTTGATGTTAAATTTTTCCCAATCCATTGATAGACCAAACTTACTTCCATTGAAGGCAGTGGGAGTTTTGCCACTGACTTCCAAGGGAGCAGCAGCCCTGTGATTTGGCTGTGTACAATTTCAATTAAAAAGTCTATGAATCACATCATTCTGCCCTTGGCAGCTGAAAGATTAAGACAGCGGGATAGGAAAAGAGCAGCTCAAGCAAATGGAAATAATTTTTTTATTGAAGTTTTTTTTTTAAAGGAAGATACTCAGTGTAACTTACTACTTTTTTTCCTCCTGTTTTGTTACTAATAACTGTCCGGTGTGATTAAAGTGGATTGCTAACATCTTGTTTACTTTTCACTATCTACAGGTTTGATCCTGTGAGATTTATTCACCACTGAAAAAACTCATTCCTATACAGACAAAGTTGTCTTGTTCAGGGGTCATTCAAGTCCTCACTTAGCTCAATTTTGACAGTTAATTTGGGCTGTGGCTAGTGGCCCACCCTTGTGAACAAGGCACGGGAAAGCCTCTCAGAAGGACTTCTGTGAACTTCAGTGATGCCAGTGGAGCCAACTAATTGTTCAGATTGGACACAGACCTCTGCCCTTACGCTGCCTCTGGGTCTTGAGCACCCAGCTGGTTTGAAACATACCATTGAATGTGTATGCTTGCATTATAGACTGTGTGTATTGAAGTATAGGCTACCAAAAAAGCCGTCCTGAGAACACAACTGCAGTTACACAAAGAACCTTCCTGTGCAGCGTTTTCTGAAAGAACGTAGGAAGGACACAGGGTAGTGCCCGTGGATATAGACTGATGTTCAGATGGCCTTGGCTCAGCTCCAGCTTTCCTAAATGCCCAAGCACAAGTCATTAGGAAGATGCCAACGTAGCTCAGTAGGCAGATGACCCTGCTGATTCCATTAACGCTACATTCAAAACCAAAAAAAAACCCCCAACCAAACCCCAAAATCAGAAGGCTAGAGGAAAAGGGTACTGACTGAGCATAAGTGAGGCTGGATGGGGGTGTGCCTGTCCGATCAGTCTGTGGGGAGGCATTCCTGGGGGCTTGGGGACCTCGCTCCACAAGCCAATCTACCCTGCATCCTAGCCCGGCCAGTCTGGCTCACCTCCGCTGCCCGGTGCGGTGCCGGCTGGGGCCAGCCTGGCCACCGGCATCTCGGATGCTCAAGGCACTTGGGTGCTTGGCTCACACTGATTTCAGTGGGAATTAGGTGCATAAAGCAGGAAGCATTTTGGAGGATCTGGGCCTCAAATCCCTCTCTGTATAACAGAGACATTTGCCTTTTCCCATGCTGTTTTGATCTGTAAGACCTTTAGAGTGCTTTCTTGCTTTGTGTGTGTGAAACATTTAGCACAGCAAGGCTGCAGCTCCTGCGAATGCTCAGTAAACATAAACCAAACGTAATATTAGTAAAAACACCGTATACATTTTTATTGTAAAACAGCATTGACCTTGAAATAAAACTTCCCTAAGCCTTCGGAAGCAGTAGCTAGCTAGCTTCAGATAAGTACCACCAAATGACTCCAAATGTAGCTAGGGTCATTGCCAGTTGGGTTGACTCAAACATACTGTAAAGATCTTTTTCAAAAGTGTTTTTCTAGAGATAAAATACTACTCCAGCCTCTTTCTCCCACTAGCATCCATATTCCGTAGCACTGTGACCTTGTCATTACGTAGTAAATTAATGGAGGTATTAAGATAACTCTTCCTCTTGTAAGAAGAAAAGCGTCAGAGCTGCAGCAAGTCTTAATCTGAGTGAAACTCACTGATCTGAAGCTGAACCAAGAGAATGTGAGATAAAACACTGAGTGCAGCAATAGCCAACAACCTATTTTAGCAGAGAAATATTTGTTCTTTTTTTCTTTTATGAAGGCATGAAGTCATGAAGGGAAGACTAAAAATCTTCCACTCTGTAAATCCATTTGTCCACAAGGTCTTCTTCACGTGGGTGCCACGTGTCCCCTGGTAGTCTTCCTATTTAATACCCATAATCGATGCTCTCTTTCCATAACACCCATAATCCTTTGATACTGTACGAAGCAGAGTTCAGAAGCTTTGCAAGCCAAGACATTTTTAGGTGATTTATACAGTGAAGTAGAATTTCCTCTGCCCACCTGCAAAAGCTGAAGCATTTCTGTGATTATAGTTCATTTTTAAAAGTTTCCATTCATGTAGGGTTTTTTATTAAAAAAAGAAGCACATTAAAGGGATTCATATATATGTGTCTACTACTTAAATCTCCAATAGGTCTCACAGTGTGCCACTTGGAAGAACAAATTTGATTTCATTTGAAACAATCTGCTTGCTACACGCAATTGTTTTAGCTGTAAATTGTTTTGTTACACTATAAACAAACAGAATATAGGAAAGGAAAATATCAATTACACATGCAGAATTTTTCCTCTAATAACATCACCACACACTTGTTTTTATTGTAGAATGAAGTAGCAATCTGTTCATTTTCATTAGCAACGTCACACTCTTAACAGCTATTAAAATTGCTTCTTGAGGATCAAATTAGAGCAATCAAATGCGAAAAAAAAAGCGAAACCCTTCTCATACAGAAACATTCCTTTAACTTCCTCAGTCTAGACATGGAGTAGCAAGATAGTGGCAAACGTTTTCATATCCCATTGCCTATTCGTTGAGCCACGCTGTCCCTTGTTAACAGAAAAGAACCTCAGATTAATCAAAAGAATACGTATCAAAGAATATTGCATTTACAACAAAAGGAGAAATTATTAGCAATGTCATAAAATTGCAGCTGGTAACTTAAATGTCTGCAAGGATTGCAGACAAAGAAGCAATGCTCAAATCTCTAAATTAAATGCAAATAAAAGACCTTGTGGAAAATTAAGAGAAGTGCCCCTAAATTAAAATAAAATGTATGGAATAGGATGTTGAAGGAGCAAAAGCAGCAACCATGGAAGAAAAATTATTACAGGGTACATAAACACTAGTTAGAGGAACAGCATGGCCTTCTTCCATCTTGGAAGGCTGTTATGTTACTAAAAGGCAGCAGTAAAAGATCAGAGCATTGTTAATCAGCATGAAAGGAGAAGATCAGCCAAGAACAGCAAAAAATAAATATATTTTTAATGGCTATTAAAAATCGCAGGTCTTCTGGCCAAGCAGGGAGTCTGGGCTGTCTGGTTACCTCACTCTAGCAGGAGACACGGTAATTGAATTTACTCTTTGGTGCTTACACAGAGGAGGCCAGTTTTCGCCGCACCTGAGGTACATAGAAGCAGACAGCACTGGGAAACCCAGATGGCTGCTTTGTCTGCCCTCTTGGTGTTGGTTTTGGTAGGCAACGGCTTCATCTGTTCATACAGAGCGGCCGAATAACCCCGAGGTGCGGTGGCACTGAACCGCCATTCGTAACGGTTTAAGTCCACAAAGCCTAAACTCCACCTACGTTTAATATAGTAGGTAGTATTTCTTACAATATATAGAATTTCCTACATAATTCCCATGCAGCAAATACCACGCCTACATGTTTCCAGCTGGGGCTGGGCCTTTCGAGGCACTTAGACAATAGAAAACACTGGAAATTTTCACTGCTGGGAAGACTGTCTGTAGCGTTCAGAGAATGAGCAATACGAAAAGCAGCACATCAGTGCTTCAGTAACTGTAAGCCTCACAGATCAATGGTGTACCCGCTAGAGGAGCAGGATGTGGAGTCGCTATGTTAAATAAAATATTATCTAAATCCTACCCTCCTGGAGGAAGATCTCGCTGCTGGAGTTTTGATATCCCCTGTGGTCTTTTAGGAGCTGCCAGACATCTCTCCAACGAAGCTTCAGGCTAGACTTATACCCAAACACCATCTCGCTAAATGTTTTTGGCAGCAGGGCATACAAAATGAGCTCAGACAGCTAGCTCAAAGGTATTGAGTATTGCTCACGTACTAAAGAGAATTTAGTACACGTTGCCACTTTGCTCACTTGCTTTCTCATGCAGAAGTCGATCCATCTTTCACAGGAGTTTCTGAAGTGAAAGAGTTAAAAGGCTTATTTCACAGGAATATTAAATAAAAATAATGAAGTACCTTACACCACATAGAGCTGTTGCTTCGGTGGGACTTATTGCTATACACATAACACTGTGACCGAGGCATTGCACAGAGCTGATGACACCCTACTCCAGGGAAACTGAAGACTGAAAAATAAAAAGCATCTAAAACATGATAATTCTGGTGAATCATATGCCAGCAAACTGTCTCACCCGTGGGTCATTTAATATGCAATTTCAAAGCAGATGTATTTTTCCTAATGCTATTTACAGATCTCTCAGACTGCAAATACAATTCCTTTTGTTGTTCAGCCTTTTTCCCTGCTGAAATATAACACTGATACAAGTCTGGGTGTTATTTTAGGATGTCTCTAATCTTTTTATTTTTATCTTCCACTCCTTGTTAAAGTTTCTTTGGCTCCCATTTAAACATCTGTGGAAAATACAAGTGGATTTACATTTCAATAAGAAACTTTCATTGATTGTTTTTTCTCCTGAAAGAAATCTCTCCTCCTATTTTCATGTTTTCATGGGAGGAAATCCAGTTTTCTTCTGCAATTCCTTATTTCTGTTTCGTTCTTTCTGAAACCTTTAAATTAATTCTTATTCTTTAACTGGTTTAGAGAAGGGAAGAAGGATTCCTTTACTCACTTCATGTTTTGGCCATTCATTCTTAGCAGGACCTCAAAATTATATAGATCATATTCTGAAGTAATATATTGTGATATTTTTCACTCAGAAATTACTGAGGCAGCTTTGGATTTTTAAAATTCCATCTGTTGTTTAAGCATAAAATTCAGAAGTAGGGATTGCATTGGTCTATGTGAAATGCAGCATACTCTAACCAAAGGCAGTTCAAGAAAGCAGCATTTAAGATCCACAGTACCTTTCAGCTGGGATTCAGGGTCTGGATCTGAAACTGAACCAAAGCCAAGAACAGTGCTCCATTTATTTCCATGGCTTTATTTCTTATTTAGATTAAAAAGAAAAAGAAAGAAAACACAGAGGTGCTTTAAATCTCACAAATTGAATGTAGTCAGAACTGTAGGGTATAATCCCACAAGTTCAGATTCAGGAACTAGAGTTTTAATTTTCAAATGCACGGGGTTTACTTTTGATGGTGCACTTAAGATGGTCCGATCTAGCACTTTACTGGATTATTTTATCCTATTTTTTACCATAAAGTAATATAAACCCTGGGTCAAATGTTCTCGCCTAAAACAAACAGTGTGGTCGCACAATGCTAAAATCAAAGTCTTTTCAGGAGCAAGCCGTTTTGGCAATTCCTGTTAGGTGCCGTATAGGCTACAAGGATCTGCTGCATAAAATATTAGTTTAATTCATAGCACCAGCAACAGGCTATACTTTGACAGTTCTAATTTCATTCCATTTTGATGAATTCTCAAAGTTAGGCCTACCCAAAGCTACGAAGTGCACAGCATGAGATTAGAAATCTTTTGGAAGTGGACTTTGCCACCTGTTTCCTAGGACTTCATGAAAAGTCCAGGATTTTTAATAGCATCTCAGGACCTGTGCTTTCACTCCTGATCACAACCAGAATAGCAAAGAAATTTTAGAAGAAATGCTTCAGCATCATACTGCTTTATTCAGCTTCAGTTCTGGAAATAACCTACATTTTCCAGACAGAAGCACAGGGGGGTCAGTTCTGCCAAACTGGTTCATCTGTCTACGGTCTGTATCACCTGACTCCAGTGCTTAATAAAAGCAAATATCTTATGTGTACTGTTAAAGGTGACATAATGCCAAATATCCTCACTTTCTGTCTGCTCAGGCTCCTGTCATCCCTCCTCTGCAAGACGAAGGCAAAGATTGCACATCCTCCTGCTCTCTATGTTCACCTGCAACTTTGAAAAGCATCTGTAGGACAGAACCTGTTTGAATAGCGAGAAGTTTAGGTATCCTGATAATATAAGGCTGTAAAAAATATTTGGCCCAGGGGAAGAGGTGAGAGAAAAGCTAGATATTTTTCTTACTCTTTTTCTCCATTTTTTTTTTCTGCAAAAGGCTAACTGCACGCAGAGAAGTACACACAACCAAATGAAACCTGCAGATTCAAAAAGAAAAGAAAATTCTGGGGAATCCTGTTTGAGACAGGAGTAAATGGGGACTTCCCATGTGCTTTTGATGACAGCGCACTGTCTGCTTCTTCAGGTTTCTTTATTTACTAGGATCTGAAAACAGAGACAAGATTTCAAGGTTGTCACTTCATAAACATAGTATAGAAAATTTGAAAAGATGGTAGATCCTATGGGAAAATAAGCCTTTACCTTCTTGCTGTTTTGCTGCTTTAAACTTTCACCCAATTTGTTCTGATTGTTTGACTCTTATAAATTAAGGACCAGATCTGCAACACCTAGTAAATTAGTGCAGTACTGCTAACCAAGTCAAGTTCATTTATAGGAGTCCAGATCTGAATCCTCTGTTGCCTTTGGGTATGTCTTCCACAGTAAGTGGTTTCCCCAAGCTGTTTAATCACTTGGAGTGTTAGGATATTTTTGCATGCTATTAATGAGATTAGCTTTATTTGATTTACCTAAAGTTTGAAAAGATGATGTAATTTTAAATTACTAAAGCAATAAAATCGAGGAGGTTTTTTTTAAAAAAAAAATCCTAACAAGTTTGCCAGAATTGTAAAGTGAAAAAGAAGCAGACAGAACTGGCAAAAAATTCAACATGGATGAGGCAGGTTATGACTGGGAAATATGGAAAATTATTTGTCCAACTGCATAATGACTTAATAAAAATATGTACTTTACACAGTGCAGGCTACTATATCACCATTTATACTTGTAAAAACAATCTCCTTTTATCTCTCCAGGCTGTGGAACATCTGGTAAGCAGCTTCCATTCTGCATTCTTTGTTGCTCACTAAAACTTTAAGGTTTGAGGAAAACCCATTACCCAACTTGCCCCTAAAAAGTAAATATTTTAAGAGATCCACCAAAATGTCTGAGGATAATTCACTTATTTATGGACATGCTATTAACTTTATAGTTCAAGCCAGTTCTGCCTCAAAGGTTCTGCATCTGATGGTGGGAAACCTGTTTTTCATGGCAGATGGATGGGAAGAAGGATAGCCCTTCTCAGAAGGAATGCTTTTAACAACTTTTGAGAACTGAGCCGTACAGTGCAACTCAATCAAATGTAGTAAGCAGATCTGAAGACTGGTCTTCTCAAAAATATTTCCACCGTGACTGTCTTTGGAGGGGAATTTTCTCACAAGTATCTTCTTTCTAGCTCTTTTTTTTTCTTCTCTCTCTCTCGTTGAAAATCTCAACACCCAAATGCTGAAACTTCTCCTGACCTGCCGCAGCAGCGTCCCCCCGGACAGTCACGCTCTTCCCCACCTCCCTCAGCTGGTGTTTCTTCCTTCAGCTTCCCCCTGGTCATCCCTATGGTGACACGAGGAGACCTATGGGACAACCCTGGAGCTGAGCTTGCAGGGCAGATTCGGAGGGTCTCCTTCGGAGCTTAGCCTGATCTCGTTAAAAAGTGGAGGACACAGGAGTGGAAAAATATTATCCAGCCTGTTCTAAATCAAACCTACAGCTTTAGCGCAGCTATATAACCCCTCCATATTTTTACCTTCCCTTTGCTCCAGAGCAGTGAGTTTTGAAACACCCGTATTTTTACGTGGTTTGACATTTGGCCAAGGTGCTCCCAGCTCGCGAAGGGTAGCTGGATGCCGTGAGATAGCAGGAGGCAGAGGCAGCTCTGCAGCCCGCTGCCGAGGCTCTCACCGGGGCTCAGTCCCCACCGTGCTCAGCAGGATCGGAGCCCAGGGACCTGTCGGGGGCTTCGGCAGTGCGACACTCGGATGTGCCTGTGCCCGGTCCTTCCAGAGGAGCTGCATCAAGGCTCATGGAAAGGATCTCAACGGCTTTGGGCTCTTAGCCCTCCATAGACTCCTAGGGCTGGGCCTGGCTTCACACCACAGCAAATTCATAGCGATAGCCCAACAAAAAGCTGTACAGGGGCAGTTGCTCTGACGGGAAAATGTCTGAGTTGCTAACCATGGAGTTTTGTGGTAGGAGCCTGGGCAGGATAGGCCAAGTAACAGCGTGGTCCCAAGGATGAAAGGCACTGAAGTTACATCATTTCTAGACATTGCAAAAGGACACTGAAGCATGAATCTGAAAAAGTTTGCCTCAAATTAACATTGAAAACATATGCATAGGTCCTAAATTGAGCTCTTATGGCTCGTACGATTTGTTATACTGGCACTTCCCGCCCCTGGCTTTGTTTAATGTTACCCAGATGTGCAGTAGTACAGAGACCCAGACATAAGGCGTGCACATTTACTGCTCCACCCCAGCCCTGCAAACTGTCCGACAGGTGGGATCGCTGAAGAGCGATATATCCTGCTGCTACCAAATGACGACCAAGAGGGAGATGCTCTGGGTCAACAGGAAGATACAAGGCAGGGAAAGGAAGTTTTACTTGTTTTAACAACTAAGTGGCGGGAATCTCTGGAGGGGGCCCATGATGCCAAAGAGAAGGTACAACCCTCTCCCATGACCTCCCTCCATTCCCCTACCCCCATCCCAACGGCCTCCTCCTTCCTGACTTTGAAGAGGAGAAAGGAAGAAGATCCCTCTCTTGTTCTTCTCATGAAACAAAACTCTCCCTCTTCCTCCTGCCCTGTGCTGTGGATGAAAAGGGAGGATGAACCCACAACATCCCCTCCCCTGGGGCTCCCAGGCATTGCTGGCACAGCTTTCCTTGGTTTACTTCAGGCGCACAGGATTGCATTTATGTCCTTAGCTTTTAGCCTGTTTCTTTTTAAGAGAACATACTGGATAAAAGGCATTGCTTAGGGCAAAAAAAGACACTGGGCTTTGAGTTTCATTCAACTTATTAGTCCAAGCTGACTTGTGGTATAATTGTAATTGTGCCAGCTATCTGGTTAAATGTCCAGCTTGCTCCAGTTCTGTGACTGTTTCTCCTCCGAGTAGCTTGTAGCTGTACAGAAAGGGTACAAATCTTAACACTTGGAGCAGACAAGGAAAGCTATTACTGTTAAGTTCACAGATTTCAATATTTAAAGGGTGGGGTGTTTTTAATCTGCCTATGCTGCTCTTAAAATGTTCTCCTTTGCCATTATTCCTTCGAAAAGACCTATTGGAATCCAAACATAAAAAACCCAGAAGAAATCAGCAGAGAATGGCAGCAACAGCAAAACACTAACAGAGGAGCAACAATTTACCTGTAAGAAACAACCCCAACATCAGAAAATAGGATCCAACTAAATAAACAAAGTGAAGCACTATCTTAAGGTTAGCCTGCAAGAGTCCTACAGACCTGGAAAAAGGACTCGTGGGCTGTTAGCATAGCTACTGGGAAAGCAGCAGGTCCTGGGTGGGGGGAGCTGGGATGCTCTGCCTCCTTCGGCAGCCAGGCTGGAGCTGGCTGCTCGGCAGCACTCATCTCCCTTCCCAAATCTCCAGGAGACCTCTCCGTGAACACCGATGGTGGTTTTCAGGCATCTCTTTATTTGCAGACCCCCCTAAAACGTTACGCTTGGAGAGGCAGAGTACACGATACTGCCTTAAATCCTATTGCCGCTAGGCTTGGTTTTTTTCTTAGTTACCATTCACTGGCCTTTTCAAAGTAGTCCACAGGCAGTCCGGAGGTGGAAAAGCACTGCCCTTGGACCCTCGCTTGTGGCAGCAAGGGAGGGCAGAGGCAGTGCCAAAGCTGAGAAAGCATATGTCCCTCACAAGCAAAAATCCAGGACGGGCAAAGTTTCATAAAAAAAATCTGTTGAGAACTTGCTATACCCCTGCCCAGGAAGGTGTTTAGGACTGTCCTAGGAACTGCTTTTATGCTTCTTTTATGCCAGGAGACACTCTCTTAGGGAGATCAACACGATGGTAGAGACTATCAGATATGCCAGAAGATGCTATACAGGGAGCCCTGCTTCTTCTGGTACCAGACTTGTATCAGGTCAGAGGCTGAAAAAACTTTTTCAAGAAATAAACCTGCTCTCTTCTGATGACAGGGACATGGTCAGTTCTGCTCTACTTCAGCCCCTCCTGAAACAGTAAAGATTTCATAACCTGCACATACATGGGAAACCAAAGTACCCAGGAAATACACAACTGAGAAAGGGTACATTGCTCTTGAATTCAATGAAAGTTAATTCATTATTTTCAAAGAAAGTAGCAGTAGCCCTCTTCAAAGCAGAAGTATCTCGCCAAGGGCCCACAAGGATGGTCTGATGAGGCAAGAGAGGGCTTTGTGATTTCAGGATCAGGCCCTTTGGGAAATGAATAAAATAGAAGGTTCTGTTATGCTGATAATATTCTTCTGTACATTTCAGTCTCCATAATGCTCTGGACACAAAGCATTTAATTTAATTAGGGATAGAACAAGAAGGCCATGTTATGGTTTTGGTTTTGAAGAACTACATTAGTCAGGTTGTGATTTGCACAACCCAAATTGGAGATGGTTTAAATCCAGGTTCCATTTTTAGCCAAGCCACCAAAGTCCAGAGGGGATAGAGGGCCCAGATAAAAGGTTTTGAGTTCAGTCTCATGTCTATAATGGACAAACTGGAGTGGTTTGGGTTTGAATTTTGCAAAACCTCATCACTCAGGTTTTGGTTTTGCAAAAACAAAAACAACTTGGGTTTGGTTTGGATGTCATTCTATTTTATCTGAATCATTAAATGTGGGGGAGGGGATGGGGTTTGTTAAAGGCTCCGTTTATGCCCCATCTCCAGCTTTAACAGCATTGTTGTGATTTTTCCTGTGATTTTTCAGGAGACAAAGAAAAACAGCTTCCCCCAAGAAAAGTAGATTATGAAGTCAGTTTAGGACTCAGTCTTTCGAGATGCTAAGCAATTCTGCAAGGCATGGAGCTAACACAGCTGCCGGCACCTTTACAATATGTTGAGGGCACAAGGTATTTTGTAGGGGACTAAGCCACTGGCACTTTACAAGTCAGGCCCTTGACTGGCAAGGCTGTCACCATGCCTCTGAAGCTTAATAGCCAAGGATCTGCTCCACTGAACCAAATTTCACTGTTGTAATTAAGCATGTAAGTCCCATTCATGAAGCTAGTCAACTTGGATGGAAGTAATTGGAACCTAAAAGGTTAGAGATTTAGGAATTCAGATGACATTTGAAACTGAGAATTCATATTCTCTGAGCTGAAAGGTTAACACTGTCCAGTACAGGACATGTGTTGGGAATGATTAGAAAAAGAACATCTGAATCACAGCTATGAAACAACTCATTTAAACAATACTATTCATAGTGTAATTCAGTAATGTTTTATTATTCTTTCTTCTTCTTCCTCTGGTTCTGTGTTGATTTTTCTCAAATGCAAATTCATATATAAATGTTGCTGACATTTTCAGAAATCAATCCTAGTTGTGTCCTCTAGAACAATTTTCCCTCCCCCTTCTTGATTGCTCTATTTTCAGCAAATGAGAAAATCATATATATATATATAAAAATGTATATTTATATAAATATAGACATTATCAGTGTTACTAAGAATCAGACCCAAGCTGTTAAATTTAGGTACTCTTTTAATTTGAAGTAGAACAAATGCCAATACAAGATTCATTGAAGATACCTCCTTTGCTCAAATCAACAATTGATCAGTTAGTAGTAAACAATTACATGTCTGTAGAGTGCCATCAGATAAATGAGTGAGAAGATGTTAACGAAAGCTAAAATATTTCTGTCATCTTCTTTCTAGCATTTGATCACTAGATCCCTCTTCCTATACTGCTACATCTGAACCCTTCTTTCACACTCAAGCCCTGCCTCTTAATTTTCCCCAAACAACTGCTTCTTCTCTGGATTCCAAGACTTTATGATTAATGCAGACTATGTGGTAGAGCTGGGCCAGCGGAGACATCTATTCTCCACAGTTTCCTGTCCAACCTCTTCAATACATCCAGGTTTCCAAAATGCCAGAGTCTGTAAAGGAACACTCTGGAAGACAGAGCAGATTGGAGGCACCTGTGCTCATTGTCTTATTATTCATTCTTGGTCACTGTTAATGGCTATGTAATACATTAATGAATCTTATTGTAAGTTGTCTTACCCATTTTCCAGCTTTTCTGGGTCTCTGTTGTTTATACGTTCTTTTCTTCTTTGTCTGTTTTGTTTTTTCTTTCCCCTCTTTAATTTTTTCTTCTTCACTTTCTCAACTAACTTCAGATTATGCCCTTTTGTCTCCATCTCTTACCACAGCTCCCCCATACCCTTTCTCCCTCTTCCCGTCCATATACTTATATCCTTAATACCAAGTGCCCATCTCACCCCCTTCACATGGACTCATGACCATTACACTGTTCTACTATAATGACAGCAAGTTACTCAAAGGAGTTGCATGCCCTCTCCTTCAGACAAAAGAAGGACTGTGTCTCCCAAACTTTCTGTAATTGTTTCACACACTGCATTCATCCCTACACTCCACAGCTGTGTACTGGTAAGGTTTTTCACTTAAAACTGTCCTGAATGCAGTTTTCAAAGATTGGAAAGCAGTAGTATGATTTCGCATTTTGTACATACATCTAGATACATGTCTGAAACAGAAGCATAACCTTATGTCTTTGCTGAGTGCAAAACAGCATTTTATGTTGTAGTTGTAAGCTCTACAAATACCTTGGCTTTGCTACGAATACATTCCTGCCAGATGTGTACCTAGCCTCTAAACTACAGCTTTGAGAGTACGAGGTTATTAGGCAGCCTACGTACTTTAGCCTAAGACCCTAAAATTCCTGTCGATGTTGCCTTCAAATACACAGGGAGCCTCACATCGCCCTTCTGAATGGGGCATTGCCTGTTGTTAAATCCTTTATTGTTATCTGTGCTGTGGAATGAGGTCTGATGGGGAAGCAGATTAACTTGAAATAGCAGCTCTGGCTGTCCTGTGGTCAGCTTCTGCTCCAGCAACTATTCTCTTATCAAGAAAAAAATGAACTGTTTTCCTGGTGGTGTGTGGTTGCCTGTCATCTTCAGGCCCTAGACCTTATTCCTTTCCTGCCAAAAGGAGGTTAAGAGCTAATTTTAATTGGGGGGGGTGGGAGGATGAAAAGTATCAGACACTTTCCAAAAATGGTTCTCAAAGAGAATATTTCTCAGGTAAACAAAACCAACATTGGGCTGTGATAACAGTAAACTCCTCTCCCACTTAATGTTGTGAGAACTGAAGAAACTCTCACGAAATACTGCTCAATCTCAATGCACAGATAAGAGCATGAAACCTTTTAGTCATGTGCATGGTGGGGATATAATAACGGACGGTCTCGCTGAACAAGAAGAGGATGCTGATGAATGCCAGGTGATGCACGCTAGTGGGAATGGAGAAATGGGAGATTGCATGGAGGCAACCAGTGTCTGAAAACAGGAAATTGTGATACCTACTGGAGGGAAAATTCTCCTTTGTAATTCCCAAAGCAGACCTGATGTTTACATATTCTGGCATAACTAACTTACACAGCATGAATATTCACGTGGATTTTTCCAATTCCCTACCTCAACCTCATCCAGACTTCCAATAGCACTCTAGACTCACTATTGAGTAGACCCAGGAGGAAAACAAAAAGGTGGATAAGCAGCAAAAGCTTCTTTTTATAGAGAGCAAAATAAAAAACAGAAGTCAAGGGAGATGCCGAATTTTGCCCAAGACCAGAAATAAATCCCAGGTTTCAGGGCTCTCACTCTGTACCCTAAACACAATTTCACCTTTCCAGAACTCATGTTGAACAAGTATCAGTGTGAAAATTATAGTGGCAGGAAAGGCACTGCATTTTCTCAGGCCTATTCAGAAAACATTTTGCTCTCATCACAGTAATGAAGGATACATGAGAGATTTGTTGGAAAAATGTTGAGCAGAGCTTTAAGATGGAGGGGTGTTAGTTTGGCAAATTTTGTCACAAAGTGTTGTGGGAATTATTTTTTCTGCCTTTAACTAAGGAAATGAAATGCAAACAAGTCTCCTTTATAACTCACTTGAGATTTTTAAGCACTGAGAACTCAAGAATTTCATTACTAATGTTCCCACAGCAACTGTAACTTGTCCATACTGCACATGTATATGGCACCATAAAAACTAACACTCCAGACAGTAATAGAAAATTTCTGAACAATACTTTTGTATTGTGGCAGTTATTGCAGAAGTTAAAATGCTGATTTCCATCATACACGTTGTATCAAAATGTCAGCCAGAAGGCTGAATTAACATTGGATAGGTTTCACTTAACTGTTAAGGCACTCTCTCAACTTCCTGGGAGGAGTTCCCTTAACCTCTGCATTGCCCTTGAACTTTCTCCACCTTCACACTGTCCTTGACCGAGTCCATTACCATAAGCCATGAGATGAGAACAGCTGCAGAATGCAAAAGCTGGTAGCACAGCCACTGGGATTCATCATTGTCCCCATTTCACAGGAACACAAGAACAGGCCAAAAGAGCGGTGGCATCAGTCATGTTGGCCAACTCTTTGGTCCCACCTGCAGATTTGAAGTGTTTGATCATTCTGCTACTTGAAAAGTGAAGCTTCCCCCCAGGCTATGGGGTGAATTCCTCTCTGTTATGCACAAATCCAGCATTCGGGGCAGGTAATCACAGTGGAAACAGAGCTTTGATTTTTTTTCACATGGCGTCAAGGTTAGGCTTGGCCATCAGGCAGGAAGTCTTGCTCAGTGCATCTGCATTAAAAAAATACTAATAAACCTGTGAAATGTATAGTGTATAATGAGCAAGTCGTTGTGATACCATCTTTCACCTCTGCAATAGCAGCTGAGCTTGTGGAAGCCAAGCTGAGTCAGGAAAAAGTTGGCTTTATCTTTGTGTCCGTCCAAGAAGCACCATCTGGCACCCACAGCAGGAGAACCGCTGCAAAGCTTGTCTTGGTATCACCGTCTGCCAGCTGGAGGCAGAACAACCATGTTTCACGTTCAGGTGACCAATTTCCTTGAGTCGACCAGGGGTACTTGCAGGAATGACCGAGCGTGAACAGTGTATAGGTCCTGACCGGCCACGGAGGAAGGCTTGGTGCTGGAGCACACAACTAGCAGCTTTTCCTGCACTCACATCCCCAGGTTTTTTGCTCGTCCTTTCTGAAACATCTCAGCTGCCTTTTGTTCTTCTGCCTCTCCAGCATTGCTCCCGGGATGGGTTTTGCTGAGTGTCTGGCTCAATCCTCTCCTCCAAAACCAGTTCCCACCAGCTAAAACGAGCAGACCACTGGGAGATCGAACCGCACGCAAAGCAAACCGGAGGGGTTTTTCCTAATTACGGCGTACCTTCTCGTTCTGGCCTGCCGCCGGGGAAGGGAGCCATGAATGGGGAGGAGATCGCTGCTCGGGCCAAGCAGGTCATGGGGACAAGGGAGCTGGTAGTTTGAAGGGAAGCTGAGGATGTTGGCCAGGGAGCAAGTGGAAAGATGAAAATATGGGAGACTCCTGCTTCAACTGCGTTTTTGGCAGCTATGGGACTGTTGTTGGCTCAGAGCACGGTACATGACTGGCACAAATAGCTGTTTGGAGGAACAAGGGAAAGGGAACACTGTATATTTCACATACGGTTTGACCCACCATAATCAAATTTGTTAATAATAACCAGCAAATAGCTGAGCGGTAATGAAATGATACAGAACATGTTCTGTGGAAATTTCTAGACAGCACCAAAACTCTCATGCTGAGTTCTGTAAAACACCACCCTTTTAAGGAGGAAGAAGCCATTTGAAAAACAGCCTTCCCATCCTCCCGTCGGTCAGATGCAGCAGATGGATTCAGTTATGGCAAAATCAATAGAACAAAGAAAGGAATTAAAAGTAGTCAGGTACCTGAGCACTAATATGTCCGAGCAATAGTGTAAAGGCAGCAAAGGAAGACATATTGCCAGTCATTGGGAGCTGAATGGGGAAAATGTCTGAGGGAGAGGAAGGAGAGGAATCTGTGGGAGAGAAACAGCAAAGCAGAGCTAGAGCCAGACTGCCGGTCCTGGCGTTTCCCCAAGCAGCTCTGTTCTATGGCACCGCACAGGCCCAGTACAGCTGCTCTTACTGGGGGGCAAGGTGAGCCGGCCTTGGCCATGAAACATGGTTCGGCAGATTCCCCCAGCCAACTCAGCCTTGCATGGTGCTGGGCAGGCAGAAGACCCTGGGTCTGAACGTACATCTACACACAGAGACCTAACAGGACTATAGAGAAAAGTTTGAGATAGACAAGTCTACTGAAGCCAAACGAAGATTGTAAGCAGTGAGGAGGGAAAGACAGGTAGCGTGCTAGTCTGATTTTTGAATCAGATAAAATAAAGTCACGCTCCATGAACTGCCACTCAGTGATTCCTATATATATAAAAATATAAATATGTATGTATATATACATATAGTACTCCATGACCCACATGATGGAGAAGGTCAGAAAAAATTCTCATAATGGTCTTTGCTGGCCTTATACTTTATGAATCTCTGAATTTATGAATGTATATTTGA
Organism: Haliaeetus leucocephalus; assembly: GCF_000737465.1. Taxonomy (NCBI): domain Eukaryota; kingdom Metazoa; phylum Chordata; class Aves; order Accipitriformes; family Accipitridae; genus Haliaeetus; species Haliaeetus leucocephalus. The sequence goes on from NW_010972596.1 coordinate 1,494,291, forward strand.
AAGTACAGCCCTCTCCCATGCCCAGCAAGATACACTGTGGCTCCAGCAGCACGTCAGTAGTGAGCCACGTGGGAGCCACACAAGGAGAGTAAAGTCACAAACAACCAGGCAGTGGGGCTACTGCAATCACTTTTTATGCTACTATTTAGGAAAAAATCTTAAAGATTTCCCAGTATTTTTTCCGTATGTGAACAAAATAGCTGCAGGATCTGGGTCACAGCATGGCGATGAGTATGCCTGGGAAGGTTCTGTTCTGCAGCTGGTCGTTGCGCACTGTTCATCTCGCAGCTGCCACGCAGTTTTGTCAGCACAGTGCCGCTTCCTGACTCGCACACTCCATGAATCTTATCTGCTGTCAGTGCATCATGCAGGGAGGATTTTGTTTATATACACACATGCCCGTGTGACACAGAGCTCCCCAGAGCTGCGTGCGTTGTAACGTGTGCTTTGACCTTTTTTTCCCTTCACTGGCTTTGATCAGACTGAGAGATTTTTGTTGCAGACTTGCTATATATGCAAAGTAGATTTTGGGCAGCGTGATAAGGATAAAGCAGTGGGATGCTAGCTGAACAAACAAACAAACAAGCAAACAAACCCCAAACCGCTTCTAAAAATTGAATTTTGCCGTCACATGATTCTATTTGGGCTTCTGTTTGCAACATGTAATGATAACCACGCTGGCGGCTGACCTTGAAGAGCCCAGCTGCAAATCCCCCTCTTTAACTTTGCTGGGTTCCTCCAGGTCATCCTATAACCCTCTTCTCTCTCCTTCATATTTTCCCACATAGGTCATTGCATTTGCAAGTGTAATATTTAAAATTGTAAACACCGAATTGTTTGCCTGCCTGCCTTGGAAGCGCTGCAGCCGCTCCACCCATGTGCACGTTCCTCTGGTGTCCTTCCATTCCACTTCAGCCACTTCTGAAGCTGCGTGCCGGTTGTCCAAGAGGCTGGTTGGGCAGAGCGTGCCCTGCCCGAGGGAAGGATGCCCTCAGCCCTCAGCACAGCTCAGCCAACGCGCACGTTGAGCTGGGTCCCAGAGATGTCCTGGTCCCGGGAGGGGTTTCGGTCAGGGCTGGTGCCCGCTCAGCCATGGGATATAAACCATAGCTAATTAGGCTCATTCATTCCAGCCCACGGGGAGCCAGTTGCTTTTAAAGGGAACTACGTAGATCCTGGTCCCACGTGGAGTGGCTGTGGCCCCGGCTGGGGTCATTTGGGCTGTCAGCAGGGACACGGCTGTTCACAAAGTTGTCCCAGAATGAACCAAATGGAGAAGAGGCTGCGGGAAAGTCTCTTCCCCCTCCCCGGGCACCCCTGTCCCACCAGAAAAAGCCCTGTCAAGACAGAGGAAGCCAAGATCCTTCCCTCTTGTATTGTTGTTGCCTTGTATTTTGGTTGCATTTGAGAGTCGTGGTCAGAAATTAGTTAAGCTCATTACACAAGGTAGTGTGAAAATAAAAGTGGAAGTTCCTGCCCCATATGTGCCTCCATCACTTCTCTGTGAGGTGTGGAGGTTTTCTGATGTGCTGTCTTCCTTTCTGTTGTTGGTCTTTTGTACAACACCATGCTCAAAAGTCACCGAAACTCCACTTAAACATAGACAGCAAATTAGATCTACCCAGACACAACTGTTCTTATGCCTTCAAACAAATTTGCAGTTAGAAACTGAACTTGGGACATACGGTGACCTTTGAATTTTACATTACAAATCTGAAAAAGCAGTGACTCCCAGCTTGCTACAAATTATTTGTCTTGAATTTAGTTCTCAAGTTATCATGCATTGAAAATGAGGAATGGAGGAGAAAAAGTGCAAGGGAAAACCTGACCAACACTTCATGATGATCACTGCAGTGATCACCCCATCAGCTAAGAGGGCTGGCTTCCAGGTAAGGGCTCTGATCTGTAATATCCCTGTCACTGACAGGCATATTTCCTCTGGGCTAAAATCTTGGCGTAAAAGGTCTTACAGCTCACGCTTAAAAGCAATAGCTCTGAGAAGGGCAGGTACCAGCGAGTGTAGTTTTTTAAATCCCTGTTATATTCCTAACGCTTGCGCAATGACCATGTCCTGAAAGGGGTGGATTTTCTGTCTTTCTCAGGCCTGATTGATTTAGATCAGAATAGTTATTTGGTTTTCAAGAAAGAGTTATTGTTCCCATGTGCAGCGATTTTTATATGGCCAACAAAGCTTTGTGATGTTTCTAGCATATGGCGCGAGTACATTTACTTGACAGCTCACTTTATATTTAGTCCAGAAGCTTGGGTTAGAAGTGGGAAAACACGAGCAGTGATTAGAAACTCCTTAGCTCTCACCTGGCTCTTCTCACTGACTCCCTGTGTGGCTTGAGATGCTGGGCTAGAGCAATTTTTTAAAACAGCCTCTGAGCCGGACTGCCAAGTTTCTGGCTAGTGCGAGACACTGTAGGCCTTCTCCTTACATTGCTGTAAAAAATCAAATGTTTTTTTTCTCCTGCAGTGTTCACCTAACAACTTAACCACCTAAAAGTTACTGGACATAAATGTTGATACCAGTTTCCCCATTTCTAAATGTGGTATGCTTCATCAACATGCACCAAGAATCAGTTATTTAAAATCTATACAAACCTTTGATGTTCACTTTGAAGCAGTTCATACTCAGCCTTTCTTATTTCAATACAGAATTAAAGTCAGGTTGAATCTGGATGTACATGTGCTATATAGCATAAGGAGACCTTCCTTTACTGACAATCCAGAACGGTCTGATTTCAGCCCAGTTCTGATGGCAATGGATCAAAGCGTTTAGTGCAAGTCCAACAAGTCTGCAAGACTTCTTGTGCAAATGTGCAGGTTGACTATTGCCACTTAGGCCAAGTGGCCTTCCTACAGGATTTCTGGATGGCTGGCAGACCGGGAGCTCGATATCCAGCCAAACAAAGTGACAAGGCAGTAGGGAATTGCTAAAATCTGTGATCTACCACCAAAGCTTATAGAGCCAGCAGGGGTAGAATAACCTCTGACTGTATCTGCAAAAGGAAATTCTTCCAGCATAAGCTGCCTCTGAATAAAGCCACATTGTGGTGATTGCTTCGGATGGCTTTACTCACACAAATGACGGGCATTTACTTTTTTTCGACCATTGTTGCTCTGCTGCATCTGATGAAAATGGCAGGGTTATGAAAGGGCTGCCCGGCTTCCTTACAGCAAAGCATTAAGTGCCCAGAATGAGAGCATTTCAGAAAAATGTGTCATAAAAACAATCTGCAACTCACAGGTGACCAGCCAGAGGGAAATGCTGGCTGGTCTCAGGTATCTCAGGTGCTTCCTGAGGCCTTCTGCTCTGGGTCCTCGCTTGTCAGTGCTGAGATGAAGAATGTTTTGCTGTGTTTCCAGCTTTGTCCACCCCAACGAGAGGCGTATGGGGAAGCCCCTGGGGCTGAGGTCTCCTTACAAGTCATCGTGATGGGCTCTGCCTCTTGACTGGGATTTTTGGTGGGCCTGGGATGAATGGAAGCCATTCCCTTCATCTGTGTCATCACACAAATTATACACTTTCCACAGAGAAGATATTAAAGCACATTTAAGCAGTAAACCTCTATATGAGGACAATCAATTGTATAATGCAGCATAAGGACCAATGCCATCGTTGATCATTTGATGACAAGTAGCTCCTTTAGCAAGTATTGTCCTCTTACAGGCTGCCTACTGTTGTATTCCGAAAATTGCTAGGATCTTCTTAAATCAGTCAGACACGGGTGCTTCACAAGCAATTGCCGGTTTCTGAGTAAAATTTTCAGAAGTACCTTTGTTACTAAGCCCTATTGACTTTGAGTGGTACTTAAAAAGATCAAACACATGGTCAGGTTACCCAAACTTGTCCGGCCAGGAGTTACCAGAGGTTGTGCATAAGCTGAGTGGCAGTAAATGTCTGTGTGCGTACAAATGCAATGTAATTTGACCTAATTTAAGCCTCTCATATTATGAGGTAAGTTCAGAGCTGCCACAGACTGAAAGCAGACACATGGCGAGGTATTGCAGCTTAGCGGACACGTGGTAACCTGCTATGCCGCAGGAGTTCGGTGGTTGACCTGGGCTCTTAGGGTCTCAAATCCCTTTTGAAAATGGAACTTGGGCGCTTCCAAAAATTGCACAAATCTCACTTGTGTGTTGACAGCTTAAACTCAGCTTTGTGAGTGCCACGTAGCTTTGGAGGGACTTTTAGAGGTGACAGCTACCAACCAATAATCACAGCACTTGAGGGGAAAAAGAAAAAAAAAAAGCTTTCAAAACTAAAAAGTAACTCTGACAGAGTTTCTCCTTCCCCCAGCTGAAGGGAGTATGGGACCTTGCAACTTACAATGATTTCTGACTCCCATGCAGAACACAATTTCCCTCAAATAGTCACAGTGAGAAGATAACTTGGTAGTGGAAAACTGAATTACCATGTACTTAACTTTATTTTCAGAGAGGTTTCTAATGAACTTATCATGTAATTTCCATAACAAAGTGTGTAATTATTCCTCTTTTTTATTGTGGAGATTTAATATTGAGTAGTAGCCTCAGGTCTATTGCTAAACCACATGCTACAATAAAGCTGTTGTTTTGTTTGATTTTAATTCTTAGACCTAACAAAAGGACACCCTGGCAGAGCTTGTTTAAAGTGGAAAATTGGCTACATCCCTTGTAGCTCAAAGAAAATATAATTTATTATACAGTCTTCTCAATGTCTTCATAAGCATTGTCCATTTTCTGGAAAACCATGTTAATAAATCAGCCACTAATTGTTGTTTGAAGGTCAAGCTAAAGGTTTTGTTTTTCTTGCAGTTGACTTCTGTAGGTGAAGAAACATTTGGCTTCATGGCTAGACATTCTTGGAATTAATTTTCCACCAGTTCTTATGCTACTGAATGTCAAATATTTCTGCCTTTGAAACTGTCACATCATTCTGAGGAGCTAAATCTAATTGCCACCTCTTTGAAATTTTTCTTTGAGCATTTCTGTGGCTTTTTAACTTTTGCCTGAATTCTTTCATTTTCTGCCTTTGGCACTTCTTTTTTTTTTTTTTTTTCTCCAAAGACCCTTCTGAATCTAAGTAAATGCCTTGTTAGGAGTCAGGCTAAAAACAAAAATTGCAAGTGAAGCTTCACCGCTGTGTGTTTACCTCCTTAATACTTTAGAAAAGGGTCTCACCTGCCCCATTGGGCTGAGAGGGGGAGTGTGGTGGCTGAGAGGGAGAGTGAGGTGTCGTGGGCAGCCACGAGAGTTTGCTTCACAGATGCCATAGTCTGCATGGGAATAGATGTAGCAGATGACTGGAGAGAGACAAGTATTGACAGGGGCTGACGAGAGGGATCCAAAGGAGAGAGCAACCCTGGAAAGCTGGCTGGCTGAGGGTTTCCAGGCTCTGGCTGTGGGCCCTGGGAGTGCTTTGGGAAGGGCTGTGCAAGAAAAGGCAAGAGGCCATAATGAGAGTCTAGCAGACAAGGTAACCTGGAGCCTGGATACCTTCAGAAGGAGAAAAGGTAATTACAAGGATGCAACTCTTCCCTGATTTCATCTCATACAGGTTGCTGCTGGAGGGAACTGCTGTACGTAGGACGTTATCACAGTTTCTTTCCCATTGCGTGGGCTGAGTTATCGTATACCACTTGGCACCAGCCCCAGGGGGCTGGCTGCACCCATGTGCATGAAGCTGTGGCTATGCAGCCCATTTCTTTGCTCCCCGTGGTGAGTCACAGTGGAGGGCTGCCACATCGCTCCTGGCACGGTGTGCGTTGCAGCATCCCTTCTGCTATGGCCACTGAGGCTCATCTCACCTACTATTAGATGCCAATAGACATCTACACCTGGACTAGTTGTCTAAACTCACTCTAGAGTTAATGGGGAGAAACAAACACGTCTAGAATGCAGTTCACCTCTTCCGAAGGCAGACGTCTTAAACAGGGCAGATGAATTGCTCTCCCAACACACTGATTTCTTTCCTTTGACTATAAAGGAAGTAGGCCCTGTAAGCCTCTAGTTAGTTTAGGAGAATGCACCCTGCATATCTGTAAGAACTAACTCTCTTTGTACAATGTCGACATGGGCAACATTTTTTGGATTTTTTTGCTTCTTTCTACTATTTGTTCTTTTCCAGACCACTGACTCTTTTTCGTATTTTAATCTCTTTGCCTTTACTATATGTATGATGCACGATGCCTGTTGCTTCTCTGTTGCCTTGTTCATTTACTAGATACCAGCAACATGATTAGGTGCCAGTTCCATCACAAAATATTCACTCTGAATTCACTGACTGAGCAAAAGTAGATCTTCCAGTGTAGATGTTGACATTTGGCCCAGTGAATCCCACCCTAGGTGAGACTTCTTAGGTGCCAAGCCTGGCAGTTACACTATGTTTTAGAAGCAGAGAGAAATTCTACGTCTTTTCCTGAAGACCTAGTCTTCCAGCTAAGAGAGGCAATCAAAATAGCAAGAACCACGCAGCAGATTGGGAACAGATGATTTCAGAACAGAGCTGAGTTTTGGATGGGAGTGTTTGGATGTGTTGGATGGAAAAGAAAATCTGGGTCCATTCTTCTAAGGAGGGAAATGAAATCTTTGCACATAGACAGGAGAAAAGACTAAAATGAGAGAAAGAAAGAGGATGAAGAATATACGAAATGAGCGAGGGCAGTCTGCGGAGGGTGTCCCTAAACCTCTCTCATCTGCTCTGCTACAATCAGACCCAATTTTAGAAATGCCTGATGGTGCCCTCCCTCCTTGTGCCACCTCTTCCCACAGGCAGCTCACGGTGTCGTGGTGCTGCCCCTGCCCACGTCCCTGAGGAGAGACCCTGGCCTCCAGCAGCAGCCGAAGTGAAGGGCTGGGAGGGAAGGACTGCATGGAGAGAGGTGAAGAAACTGTTCAGCTTTGTTCAGCTGGGAGGGGTTTGTACCCTACTGAGATCTAGAAAAACAAGTGGAAATAGTAGCCATAAGTTTTGAATAAATAAAATAAACATTAAAAAAAACCCAAACAGTTCTGCAGTTCTAAGGAGAAAATAATATTTGATTAAAAGACAAAACATGTATGGGGTAACTTTTTCATTTCCTGTTCATGATGAAGGTATTACTGACATTATTTAAGCTGTGTTGAAGACATATAACTAGAGTCTAAGCAGATATAAATGTTCTTTTGGAATGTTATTTATAGTTCCTTGGTACCCAATGCCAAACATTAATAAGGTTTATGAGAAACCAGTGGAGACTGTAAATTGTTAGACTTCTAATTTAAATCATGTTGCTGACTCCATTTGTTTCCTACACATTGATCTGACATTCAGATAAATCTGATAAAATTCTCCAAGTTGGAGAGAGATTTGTTTTCTGTCAGTGGGAATCTAACTATTAGAAAGACAAGGAGTGAGGTTTTTGGGAACAAAGCCACAGGCAGTAATATACCACACTTGAATCCTTCTTTTTTATTTATTTAAATGTTACAGTGTTTGATAAATTGCTTATGCAGCCATTTAACTGACTCTTCTGGAAAGTGTTTATTTGCAGTCACCTCAATGTCAGCAGTGAAATGAGCTGGGACTGAAATTTCATTAAGAAAGTCATATTTCATTATTATGGCCCCAGCGATCATCACTCTGTATACATTAAGTACAAAACCTATAGAATGTTTAAAGAATAATACAGCTATGGCAAAAAATGGGCACGAGCCAGACAGGATATTCACTGTTAATGCACTGGCCATACCAACAGCTTGAGCTCTTGTGGGACAAATAGCTGAAAGAGCATGTGGGTCTTAAACTTTGAATTTCCTTTGATTTGCCCATTTCAAATTGCAGCCTTAATTTCCTTCAGTGCAAAGAAAACCTCAGGGTACCCGCTCTGTGCCAAATTGAGCCCTCCTGCTGTAAAACCTGAGGGAGAAAGCCAAAAAGGGAGGGAAAAGTTACGCGGATCCTCCTTAGGATGTCTCGTCTGAGTGCTTCCCTCAGGACAGAAGGTGGTTTCCCTCCCATGAAGGGTGAGGTTTAGGGAGGTGGGTCAGTCCCCCATCCCCCGGACAACCACAGGGTCTGGGCCAGGGGCTCCAGCTTTTGAAGTTGTCACCATCTTATTACCATTTTAGAACAGCTAAATTCAGCCTTTTCCCAAACTCCTCTGTAATATGTGTCTACAAACCAGCTTGCCCCAGTTCAGCTGAATCAGCTGAAGCATTTCTTCTCCCAGACTACAAGTCTACGTTGTAAGGGTTTGGTATTCCTATGGAGGGACGTTGATTTAGAGCCTATGGAGCCAACAGAGAGAGGGACGGACAGACAAACAGGCAGGCAGGGCTGCAGCAGCCATGCTGGCCTGAATCAGGTGAGAGCCCATGGCACAAAGCTCAAGGCAGGGTTAGGCCCTGCTAGGAAGGATGCTTTGCCCAAGTGTAGTCTTGAACCTTGATTTTTCTTCCCATCACATACCCCGTCACCTAAGTGGTCCGGTGCACCCCAAATATCACCCGCTGACTCAGAAGCAAGCCATGATATTTGCATCTGACTGTGTTATGAAGGTAACTATGGGTTTACAAGTCTGATTTTGGGGAAAAAATACTTGGAAATAACAGCCTGTTAAGAATAAGGAGATAGAGCACTTTTATGGCTCCTTATGCCTTAGAGAGATTAATGATACGTGGAGTTTTATTCCTATTTTCTGTCAGTCAGAAAAGTCCTCAAGGAAAACAGGCATACAGAAATGAACACAATTTAGATATAGTAAATAAAATAAATCACAGAAGGTAAGCTTATATTGGTTTTTTTATTTGTGCCTTTGGATATACCGGCATGAACCAAATGAAAATCAGAAAATCACAGGAAAATGGGACCAAAGGGGACCTTGAAAGACAAGCAGCTCTTAGACAGCTTATCTAAACCTTCCCTCCCAACAGTGTGATTCAAACCCTGCAGAAGTCGATGTGTGTCACAGGCTTCGGTGGCTTTAACTCAGCTCCTCAGTGTTTTACAGTCCCTTTGCAGCAAGAGAAATCTAGCTTGCCTCCTCCCATACACCAAATAAAGTTTCCAAAATGGCACCTCTGCCTTGCTGACTACACTCTTTTCTTTTTTAATTGTACACGTGTATCCCTGAGAAACCTCACTCCAAGTTCAGGATAAACTCATGTTTCCTCTGCTTGCCAGAAGAAAATGAAAAGTAAAGCCCCATCAATTTTATTGCTCATAATTGTGGATAAAATGCAATATATTTGGCTCATATAAATTTGCTAGCAAATTATATTCAATAAAACCCTGGTGAGCAATTTAAAAGCATAAATCCCCCCATGCTGAAAAAAAGCTCATAAATTATACAAGAAAAAGGAGTGATTTCATCAAAGAGCCAAGCTCTGCCCATGGAATGTTTCAATAGTACTGGATTTATAGTTTTCTGGGAGACGATTTATGATCCCTAATTTTCTGCAATAAAAAGCTCAGCAGGGATTCTCTGAATGAAATATCTTTTAACAAAGAAATAAATAATAAAAAAAAAATCCATCCGAGAGTGAATGCAGACAATGCCATTCTTGGAGAGCTGCCCCTTTTGTGTTCCTGGTCCAAAATCAATCATGGAAGACCCTAATAAAGATTGCATAGTGCAAAAGGAAAGGAAGACCAGTAGACTGAAATAAATGCATTGCACAGTTGGAGAGGGCATCTTTAGTAATAAATTCAACTGTGATACTTCATAGCCATCGTCTTTAAATAAGAATAAAATTATCAGACTGGTTTGAAGGAAAGATTAAACATTTCTAAAACACACAGGAATGATTACATTATATAAATAACCTAGAAGGGGAGGTTGTGTGTGAAGCCTGTGCACAGATGTGACGTGTCATCACAGCCAGAGGCACGGAGAGATTCACTCATTTCCCCTAATTTTAGGGCTGTGATTCCCAGTCCTTGCCAAATTTAGTGGTGGTGGCTGAAGATGTTCCTGTTCCCACGGGCCATCAGCCACCAGGCAGCAGGGACCACGAATCAGAGCACCCATCTGTTGCAGGTCACAGCCCAGGGTGCTAAGGTGAAGTGAGAACAAGATTGAAGTCAATGTGCCAGGCTATGAATTGTGACAGCTGAGGAGGAAACTTAATGTCTCTTTGACTGCTAAAGAGATGGGATGGAAAAAAAAATTTCCAATCACCTTTTAAAAACTCCTACATAAATCACCAAGGTTGTGACAAAGAATTCTTGCTTCGAGAATCTGCTACTGGGTGGTAAGAGAGAGATGACAGTGGGCTGGGTGGACGTTTGCTGTAGTACGCCGTGGTTCTTTCTCAAGGTGTTATTGTTCCCATTTTATTGATGAGAAGCTGAGGCATAGAAAGATGTAAAGACCTGTGTGAACGATCAGACAAGCAGATTGACAATACTGGGGTCTGAGTGCATTATCCTACACATCAGATCGAGGACTGTCCTCCCTCTCTACCATACTGGTCACCCACACGCAGTCCACAATCCCAGTATACAGGGATAGGGATAGCTGCCAGGGTAAGTGGGAGCAGCGAAACTACCTACTGCCGAGTACCTACATCGCTGGGGTCAGCAGCAAACACTCAAAATCTCTCACTGTCCCGCCAGACTTCCAGACTTTGAGACATAGAAGAAGGCTGAAGGTGCAGTTCAAGCAGATTTCCCATTTCTACCCATTGGATTTTCCCTGCTTATTTCTCCAGTGGGAGGGCTCCAATCTACACCCCCATGTTTTCAACTTCCATGGCAAAAAATACAGATGCAGGCAGTTAGGAGATGATCCAATGCCCATGCAAGCCTGTAGATGAAAGGACTCTATTGCCTTTGCTAAGTATTAGATTGAGCCCTTGTCTAAACCCACGTAATACAAATGAAAAGAAAATGCACAAAAACCATTTTGTTTTGACAGCAAACAATGGGCAGAAAAGGTCGGTGAAGATATTTGACTGACCAGCCTTTTTCTCATCAAGTTTTATTATGAAATAGAACAAGAATTACTGAAAATAACCTTGGTTCCACCAACTCTTTCTTATATAGCACAACAGACTCAGTTGACAGAGCTTGAGGAAAGAGGGGTAAGAAAACTTCAGCAAGGAGGAAGATTTTTTCATGAAATTAATTTAAACTCACATTGCAGCTCTGGAAGACTACCAGCTAAGAGTGCTGAGGCAGAACAGCTGGCTGAAAGGAAGGAAGTGTGTCTTTGGAAAGGTAATTTATAAGTATTAAGCATGCAAGATTTGCTACCTATCATCTATCCCTGCTCCAAAACACTTTATAAGCACTGGGCATTTTGCCCACGTCTGTCCGGCAGGACCTGGGAATACTTCCTAGCTCCTCTGCCTAGGTATTCACGCCAGCTCCATCCAATGCTATGTTGGGAGCAGACCCAGCTACAGACTGGTCTCCTCCACCCCATGGAGTGGAAACCCCGATTTATGGCCCAGCAGGTAACTGCAAAGTGCCCCTGCTGCTCCCCTGATCTGGACAGAGAGTGCGTGCCTGGAGCTACCTTACCCTGTACCCTTACAACATTTGTGGCTGAAGCAAACCAGGAGAAGGCATTCATCAACACCTTATTCATAGTTCCCCTAGGAAAAAAAAAAAAAAAGAATAGACTGCAGCTTGATCATTCACTGCTCTTGCAGAGCTGATTTTGGGGTGTTTTTTTGTTGGTCCCTCCCGCCCCCCCCCCCCCCGAGGATGTGGACTGTATTTCTGATTCATCAAGAATGCAAAATAAGACTTTATCTTTGCAGGTATAACTGTTCTAGTTATCTACAGATATTCCAGCAGATATATCTATATTCTTTTCATCCACTACTGATACCAAAGAGACTTTAGGGAGTGTATACATGTAGCCATATATTAACACATCTACTTGGCATCCCAGTGTACCAAAAAAAGTAGCATTTTCTTACGCAGACAGTGGTGTCTGGCTTCCATACCAAATAGCAATAACATTTCTTTGACATAAGTAGAAACATCCCTACAAAACAACAGCTCCCCACAAAATAAAGGCATTCAAAACTAGAGCTCTGTGATCCATTCAGTCAGCTGACTAGATTAAATTTCAGAGACAAAAGGAAATTTCTTTTTTACATATCTTGGGGATAATTCTAACATTTCAGTAAATGAGACTTATCACTGATGCTGCAGTGTCCTAGTGTGTCCCCTGAAGTACGTCAGCTGGCTGACCTAGGCAGGAGCCGTTTCTGCTTAGGAATAGCTGTTCCTGAAAAGGCCTTTTAAACATTCCTTCTGTGGATCTGTCCAGGACTTTGACACAACTGGGGGGGGAAGAAAAGGGAAAAAAAAAGGGGGCGAAAAAAACGCCATCTCTTAGTTATTTATCTTGATCCACAGAATAGATCCAAACCGACCCTCCAGACTTTGACTTGATACCATATGGAAACTCAGGTCAATAAACATGGTAATTATTCATGGCATTGTGAAGCCTTACTGTGTTAGTACAGGCTCCCAGTGATCTGCAACAACAAAAATAGGATTTTTGAAGAACCTGCCCATTATTAGTGCCTAAAATAGCAGAGCTGGACCCCAGAATAAGTTATGTTCAGAGAACTGAAGGAACCCTGCCTGAAAGCTTTCCCTTTCTCTTGCTCCACACAGTCTGACTGACCTGTAAGAGATCTTGCAGCTACTAAAAAAGGAACCAAGCAAATAAGAAGCCAATTCCTCAAATTGAAATGCAGAAGAGGACATACAAAAGGAGACAAAACAACTAAAAGACAAATGTACAGCAGACATAAAAGAAGCAACTAGAGGTGGAGAACAGTCCACTTACATAGACTAAAACCAGGCAGAGACATACTGCCCGGGGAGGGCTCCGGCTTGAACGAACACCTCACAGGCAGCAGATGTAAAATGCAGGGTAACATTTTTGCATAGTGTGTTCTAGTAAAGTGAGAGTCATAAACATCCCAGAAGCAAGGCTGGAAGGGATCTCAAGAAATCATTTACTCCATGCTTTTAATGTGAGGCAGGCTAAATACAGCTGAGAGCGTATGTTCAATCTGTTCTTAAAAATCTCTAACAAAGGTCAAGCCACAGATACATGTGGAGAGTCAGGGAAGGAAATGAATTCAAAACACACTACCTGCCTTGCAAATGGCCGGGTTCCCCAAGCTGACCTACATGTTATGTGCAAAGTTGCTTTATGGAAGCAATAAGCGACGTCTTTATTGTCAGTTACAACCAGAAGTACGAAGTACTGGGCCTTGGGATCAGATCGCCAGTGCTAATGCTGGGTGCCTTTATTTTCTCCAGAAGAGTCAGAAGAGGATAAGGAAGAAGTGGGATATGTCCCCTTTGAAAACAAAATCCACTGTTACTGACACAAGAACAAGAGCAACATCTCAGTAGGACAATGAGTTGGCAACCAGATCCTGATGGCTCTTCAATGTACCCGGGAAATTCCCAGAGTCATAGACCATGGCATTGACTAGCCACAGATCATGAGTTATGATCCTGACGTCAACCTCAGCAAGGCAAAGATGTGCCCACATCATTCAGATTTAATGCAAAGGTTATTTTTGTTTGTGATTGTTTCTGAGAGCTGAAGGCATAGGAGGCTCTTCCGAAATTTTGTGAAGTATGATCCAGGACCCAAATGCCATACAATCAATATTCAGCAGCACCCAACCACTAAGCCTTGTGAGTGGAAAACATTGAAGGGAAAGGAAAGGAAAGAAATGCTCAACAGTAAAAACAGGTGCTTACTAAATAAGCCATAAATGAGCCAGGGACCTCTGGCCTAAATATAATGGTGTACTTATTCCTTTCTCCACTTAATTTCAGACATAAGAAGGCTGAAAATGGCTGAAAAGGAAGACAGAGTAAGAGGTGACTGTGTGCTTTACTGAGGGTCAGTTCTAGGATGCCCCTGGGACTGAATCAATAGAAAGCAAGAGAAAAATTAGCTGGAAGGAGTGCACTAACCTGCCTGCATGCCTGCTGGGGCAATCAGATATCTCACGGTGATTCTGGGCTACAGTGAGACAAATTGGTGCTGATGTTCATGCCAAGCCACAGATACCACACTCAATTTGTTAGGGAATAACCCCAGATCTTTCCAGCAAAATATTCACTCCCTCCATATCCTGTCAGTGAGCAATATGGAAAAATTTCCCTCTAATGGGTGAGTGCTGTGTCCTAAAACAAGACTGGAAAACCATAGCTTGTACTTCGTGCATGAAAGTACTGGACAATTAGAAACTCAGCTGAACCATGCAGATTGTCTGCTGATGAGGGTAGACGCTTATTAAAAAAGCGTGGAGGAATTTATTCTTTGAAGTTTACAGCTGTTGCCATTTCAACCTCAAGGCCAAGTTTACATCCATGACAGCAGAAAAACATAGCACAGAAAAAAAGAGATCCAGCTTGCTAATTACGTGACCATTTTCCACCTTTCTGAGGGAGGCTTTTGTTTCCTTCTATTTCAGTGGCTTTGTCAGGGCAAAAGATGATTTGTTTGGTACCCCAGGGAAGATGAAGTCTCTTGTTGTTCCCCAAGATGGGGTAGCTGGGACAGGAGGAGTGTCTTGGGGCAGTTTCTGTCCCCTCTGGGTGGGAGGCCAGGCTGTTTTCAGTACGAGGGGGATTGCTAGTCTCTCCTCTCCATAATGCCTTCTTCCCCTCACACTCCCTGTAAAACGTCCTCTACCAAAATCGTATTTCCCTCCCAGAGGGGAGCTGGGATGGGACTCAGCTAGAGACGAAAGAGCACGTTAGTGTCCATGCTTATTTTCTTTTTGGGTTACCTGTTAAGATCCAGGAAAGACTCTGGAGATCTGTTTTTCTTGTTGCCTGGATAAAAGGCTTATGCTCTCTAGCCACTGCAATGACACTCTGACGTCATGCGTTTAACGCAGTCCATTGAACAAATGATAACAACCTTCCCCTACCTTGACGTTATATCCTTGATTAAACTGAGCTGCTGCCTACTTGTACCTCACCTCAGAGCTGGGTGATCTCTTCACTGTTGTTCCAAAATCAGTGAAAAAAGATGAAGGCCATCCAAGACCAAACCTTAACATTGCCACACGGCCCCAGTTCCAATCTTCTTAACAAAACCTTTTTGGAAACATCCCTGAACCTGTAGATTGCTTACTCTGATCGGAAGAGCACAGGTGTCGGGGCAGGCGTCTCTCATCATGCTGTGCCACTCTAAAGTTGATGTCCTAGGGACATCTGTATACGTGATGGCCAAGGAGAAGCCTATTGCGTATTTGGCTGGCTAGCGCATGGTGTGATGGACTCAGAGCTACTCCGCAATAGTTTTAACAGTGTGCGTTGGCCTAATAACTGTTTATTGCACAAATATTTTGGTTAAGTTTAATAGCAGACGGTAAGGAAAACAATCAGAAAAGAAGAAAAATGGCTTGAACTCAGCCAGCCCTGCAGTTAACACAGGACAATGGGAACGTCATGGGCTCGCAGGAGTCTGGTTCAACTTCCTGCAGGGCCTACTGAACTGGTTGGGAAAAACGGAGCCAAAAGTCTGACAACCGAGAAGCACAAATGAGCTCTGGCTGCATCAGCAGGACTCTCTTTTCAGAGCCAGAGAGATCTTGGGGAGCTGTTCAGGGGCACCAGACCGAGACTCAGGCACTCGCTGTAGTGTCTGCAGAAGCAAGACCTGCCTCTGTTGCCAAAGGGGCAGAACTTTGGATAACTTGGAGGATGGGGAAGAGTTGCTCATTTTATACATCCTTGGAAAAGGAAACAATACTATAGTCTCGGGAAAGCAGTTTTGACATTTTGTGGGCATCGCTTGTCAGATTGTCCTTGAGGGAAAGTCCACAGGCATCCAAACATGGCTGGATATTCTGGTGAAACCTTTCCTCCCTGTACTGCAGTCCCTGGCAACTCAAGGAGAGACGAGACCCAAACTCTTGAAATCTCCCCCAGCTGGCCAAGGCTAGGTGCCCAAGGTGAGGTCAAGACCCAGTTGCCAGTAAGAAACTCTTGTGGGACTGGGGACGTAGAGGCCGCCCTGTGAGCCCCACAGCCCAGCTGGTCCCGGATCGCCCTGCTCAGACACTGGCAGTGGGCTCCTCCACATCTGTCCTGCCAAGAAGAACATCAGAGAGGGTCTGATGTCTGAGCCAAACTGGTTTCTTCTCCTCTTGTGGGCTTTGCAGCCCATCAGAGCCCCAACACCAGAGGGGCAGGAGTGTTGCCAGCCCTGCAGTCAGCCTGGGTGGGACAGAGTGCGCTTAAACAGATGCACAGGGCAAGCTTATACCAGCAGGAGAAAGCATCACCTACTGGTGCTGAAGAAGGTAACGCCTCTTGCTAGGGCCTAGTATCCTTTGCTCTCCTGCAAATAAGTGAGCTAGGCTAGTTTAAGTCACCTGAAATCATGTTTGATCTATTAGCTTACTAAGGCTTTTGCATTACATGTGCAACGCGGTATGTACTAGGACTGCTCAGTTCCTGCCTTCCAGCTCCAGGGCAGTAACAAGAAGCGCTAATGCACGTCCTCCTTGTGATCATTTGAGCGTATACCCACAGCATTGCTTTTCCATGCTGCATTTCAGGACCAGCAGCTCTCCTCTTCCAAAACCAAACTGCTTATTTAGATGAAATTTCATTGAGACTTCTGTGGGCATTATAGATGTGCATCAGTAAGAAAGGACACAGCCCTTGCGGGACAACAGCGAACACCCGCTGGCTTATGTATATGAGGACAAGTGACTGCTAGGTCATATTTAATTTACCCTTACCACACTGACCATAATTCTGTCTAACCAGAAGAAAACATTGCATGATAGGGAAAACAGGCAGACCGCAAACTAAGTATACACCACAAAATCCAGTACAGCATGTTGAGTAAGCAGATGCCACTGGAAGGAAAGTACAACACTGTAGGTACTGAAAACCTTCAACTGACATCCGCATTTCTTTATTGCTATCTGAAGGTCTCCTTTAATAGCTGTCTTCATGATCTCATTTTTATTCTTTCAGATGTAAAATGGTGAGAGCTTATATCTGCAGTTTGCTGAAAGACATTTTTCTCCTATTCAGAAAATCAGGTATCTTCTTGTTACAGGTGAATTAATGTTCATCTGACAGTCAATTTCTGACCAACACTAGTGGGTTACTTTAGAGAAGGTCATATATGATCGTAAAGAAAATTACATTTAGCTGAAGAAAGAATTGGCAGCAAAACCAAAAAGTTTGTCAGCCTTAGATAACCTAAGCAGCACCTTGTCCCTTAGCAGGGAACTAGTCTTGAAAAGCAATACTAACAAGGGAAGAACTCGCCCGTAAGAGCAGTAATCCTTTCTCTTCTGTCCACAGTTGCTCATAGAAACTACAGCTCAAAATCTCGGCAGGGAGCTGGATGCCAAGTACTTCATGCTTTGGATGCACAACTTGAGAAATATTACAGGGTCCCGATTTTAAGGAGTCCTCTCAAAAATCAGGCTTCATTTTGGCCATCATAAGCTATTCAGCATCACCAGTCAGATGCTAAGATCCTGGCTAGAAAGTACATCTTCCCATAAGCAGTATGCACATCTTCACAACAGGAACCCGGTCTGCTGTTTGTAATGCTTGGCATTCTAACCTCAAGTAAATACACCAAGTAATCTGCAGGATATGTCTCTGAGCATGCTTAACATGGTAATAATGATGTTAAAGTAGAACGGCCGTATGATTTATTACGCCTTGTGAAATAAAGCAAAGCCAATCTCTTCCCACCATGGGAAGTACCATTACAGTAGAAAATGGAAACAAGAAAAAACGAAATACCACCCAGGCCTGGTTCAAACATGCAAACTTTCTAATAAAATATCAGAACCAGATGCTGCTAAAGATGAGTGATAATTAAAGAAGATAAATTAAAGAAATGTTTTTCCAGGGAATGACTCTACTGCACACAAATTGTTTCAGCATGGGGAAAAAAATATAATAAAATTACTGCTGCTGCCTGTTTTCAAAAGTTTCCATTAATGAGTCAAGGCAGGTTCCCTGCTAAATTCCCTCACATCCAGGCTCCCTCTTTGCCTGGTTGGTTTAATCTCAGTGTGGTTTAGCAGAGTGAGCAGAGGACCGAGCGCCAGGAACTCGGTTCCAGCACTGACTCACTGTGTGGGCTTCCCTATGTCATGCTCAGGGCAGGTCAGCCCTGGAAAGCACGTCTCTAAAAAGGGTCTTGAGGGGTCCGGAGCCTGACACTCTCTCCACTCTCTCTGTCAGACCTGCACAGTTCACCAGAGGTTTTCCCCTGACTGCCAGGCCAGCAAACTGATCTCGGGCTAAGCTGGTGTAATGTGATTTTTTTTCTTCGGTTTGGTGTCTCATCGCAAGAAACGAGTACACTGGAAGCCAAATTCTGCAGACACCTGTGCAAACTCAGAGCAGGAAACACGGCTGGAGCGCTGCAGATGAAGGGCGGATTCGGCAGGCCCCCGAAGACCACCCTGGAGCTTTACGTGCCCGTGTACAAACTCCTCTTAGTCCAGGTTGTTGTTAAGCTTCATCCTGGCTAAACACAAGATGATGTTTAAGCCCCTCAAAGACTTTTAATTTCTTTAGATTTCTTGCATGCAAAAAGCGCCTACCCAATTGCCGCAGGCACTTTTGTAGCAAATAAAATAACGTGCTGCACCGGGAAAGGAAAAGAATAAAATGAAACCATGTAAATACATGGCCTAGTTCCCTTTTAACCACATGTTCCCCAGGCTCATAACCTCTGGAAATGCCTATGAGGAATAATGTGGTTTGCAGTGTGCCTTTAAGGTCAACAAATCTGGCCGGTTTCAGGCTGAACAAGGGCTCAGACACCAGATCGGGTTCCCCTCGCTTAACGAGCTGCCGTGCGGCGAGCGTCTGCGTGAGCACGCTTCGCCCGCGGTGAGCGCGAGGTGAAACCGCGGCGTTTCGGCGAGGCCGAACTTGGGAGAGTTCGGCGGCCGCGTCCCCGCTCGCCAAGCCGGGGCAACGCAGCTGCGCGTCTGACGTGAACGTCAAAGCAGAGGGAGCTCCGTGGGGGACGGCGGGCTCCCCGCTCTTCCTCCTGGACAGCGGAGTCAAACCCAAGGGGTGAATGCACACGCAGCGTCCAGAACAGGGACGGGCCTCCCGAGCACGCAAGCTCCTAGCTATTTGCAGACGTTCCAGCTAAAACTGGAAATTTATACTCGGTTGGAGACTCTGCGCAAGCGATATCTGTCCGCAGGCCATCGCCCGCCGGCCCCAGCCCAGCCCCCCCGCGGCAAGGCCGGCAGCGCTCGCACCTTCTCCTTCCCAGCACGGGACCAGCCGCGGGTGACGGTAGCTGGAGCTGCTTCCAAAACAGTAACGGCCCCGATCTGCTGGCCAGAGGGAAGAGCAGTGCTGACCGCAGCTCTCGCTTCGTCCTCTAAAAAGTGCATTTGTTAAGACCCTCTACCCCCCGCAGACCTTTGAACTGGAAATAAGAAGTATTGGTTGCACGTCTCATAGGGAGCCTGGCGATCTCTCCTCGATCTCGGCTTTGGTCCTCGTGCTACCGATGGCGCAGGGCACCTGCCCCAGGGTCACGCTTCTTGCCTGCGGGACAGACTTCCCTGGAGACGTTGGATGTTGGAGTCAGTGGCGGGGGGAGGGAGAGGAGAGAGGAGAGGAGAGGAGAGGAGAGGAGAAAGAAAAAAGAAAAAAATAAAAAAGAAAAAGGGGAAAAGAAAAGAAAAGAAAAGAAAAGAAAAGAAAAGAAAAGAAAAGAAAAGAAAAGAAAAGAAAAGAAAAGAAAAGAAAAGAAAAGGAAAGGAAAAAGAGAAAAGAAAGAAAAAGGAGAAAAAAGAAAAGGGAAAAGGAGACATGAATCCGGGTGTGTAATTTACATATGAGGGAAAGTTTAAACCAGTGTGATTGGCAAGAATACAATGTTACTAAAAGCCACAGACATGCTAATTGGTGAGTCATTTAAGTAAACCCTATTGATCTTGTAAGTTTGCCAGTTTTCAATTTTCACTTTTGCTTGAAAACAGCTCAGAAAATATGACTTAATCAGAAACTCATGATTGGTGACTTCTTAATCCAATCTTTTAGCAAATGTAACTTACCTATCTCGAGGGGTGTTTTTGTCTGACCGGGGCACGGTTACAGACCT
This sequence comes from Haliaeetus leucocephalus, assembly GCF_000737465.1. Taxonomy (NCBI): domain Eukaryota; kingdom Metazoa; phylum Chordata; class Aves; order Accipitriformes; family Accipitridae; genus Haliaeetus; species Haliaeetus leucocephalus. The sequence continues at coordinate 1,514,387 of NW_010972596.1, forward strand.
TCCCTTCACTCGCCCGAGCCTCCCCCAGCGCGGGCTGGGGACGCACACGCGGGGCAGGCCAGGTCCTACACGCTTTTCTCCTGCAGCTGCAAACCAAGATTCTTCTTTTCAATGGTGATCTGCGCTGCCAGCAACCAGCTTTAGGTGTACGAGGAATAACCACCAGAGGCCTGTGACGCCTCAGCAGCGGTGGGGGAATCCAAATGGTCAAGCTCGGCTCGGCCCGAGTTCTGCAGTTCTCACAGCCGTGCCCAGCACAGGAGCTCTGAGCTGCTCAGAAATTTGACTGGTATCATCATCTTGCTGACAGTAAACGAACTTGACTGATGTCTAACGGTTCGAAGATGAGTTTAGTATGGCAAATCGCGTAAAGGAACAACATAAAAAAGCAGCCTTTATCCCATGATCCCATTCCTCCTTTATTATTCGGGCTGTAGCTAAGGCAAACTTGATGGCAGTGCCCAAAGCAGGTCCCCCTGGCCGTCCACCTGCTCCTCTGCCACCGGTTGGGGAGGTCTCGTCCTCCCAGAAAGAAGCACCGTCGGCTGCCAGGCAATCCTGAGCTGCCGTGATAGATGGATGGGCTCCTTCTCCCCCTCAGAGAGAGCGTCAGTAAGCAGGCACAGGCTTTCCACATTCTTAAGCAAAATATTTACTTTACAAGCGCTGAAACAAAATTTGGAAAAGTGAAGAATAATATTTATTTTGACAATGTTAAATTGCATTAAAGTTGAAAGTGAAAATTAGATGCATGCACATACACCGAGGGCATTATCCACTAATCACAGGAACATAAAAGAACTGGAAAATACCCTCCTCCACTGCCACTAGGAAAGTTGGTCTGGACTAAATTACAGGCAAAATGTATAATTAAGCAAGCTATTATTATCCAGTGTCTTAGCAGATGCTGACCTCGTTTATGGTGATTGGGATACGAATTCAACTGAGGGTTGATTTTCCAGCTGTGTCCATGATGCCTTGGACCTGTTGTACTGCCCCAGAAATTCCCAGCATGTTAGCACTGGTGTCTAAGTGCAGTGCTTACGGTTTCGTATCCTCCTCGGCTGCTGACCGGGGAACTGTTCTTTAGCTTCTTGGGAAAGAGAAAATGGTTTTACTGATCTGTCAGCCAGGCTTTATACTTGAAACCTGCGTTTAATTATTTTGAAGAAGCTTTAATATTCCACCAGCACAAGGAGGGGGGACCTTCCACTGCTGTGTTATTCTCTTATTTTTTATTTTTTGCAGGTGTAGGCTTGTGGCTTAGTTACTGAAATAATAATTCTGTTGGAAATATCACTGGCATGAGAGATGAGCTGCCAAAGTGTTATGGGCTCAGTAATTTGTACATGGAAATGAGGATCCAGGGAACAACATAAACATCAGTGGCCCGAGGAGCTTATGATTAAAACATGATGCTGAGCTTTTATGATTTCTACAGCTAATTAGCAAGATTTATAAGCATCTAACAAAAAACAAGGCTGAGTACAGTAATGATCCTTATTTTCCACTTGGAGCAGAAAACTACTGGGTTCTAAAACAGCAGAGAAAGGAAGAGAAGAGCACCCTTACCTCTTCATCTGCCCACCATTTAGCCTAATTGCTTCTCTCTTTTCCATAGGATGAGTGGATGTCTCTCAGGTGGCAAGCACGAAGCCTGTGACTTATTCACATTGATGGCAATACCTCATTGATTTAATAGAGAAAAAGTTTCCTGCCGTTTCTTTATGGCTTCAGACTAGTACCGGGTTTGTTTTCCAGCAGCGTGTTGGGGGAAAAAGCTACTTCCACCAATATATACTTGGTTGATTCTGTTTCCCAGAGGTGCAAAAGGAAAAGGAAGGGGGTGGAGGGGGAGAAGAAATACCAAGCTAGCCGGTAGAGGAATGAAGGGCTTAGTCTGCAGCTGTAGACCCACGAGGGTCCCCGGTTTTCCCCGGAGGGCTTCTGGCTGGCAGTGCCGGCATGACCTGCCTGGGACATTCCCGGTGTGCGCAGAGGGGCTGTGCGTGACCCGAGCCCTTTCCCTACGGCTTCTGCATTTCCAGAAGCCCAAACATCCTCACCTAGTCACGGAGTGGAAAACCGCTGGCCAGTGTGTCAAACTCTTCTGTTCTGCCTGCACAGACCTTTCAGCCAGAAAAGGAGACATCCTCCAGAAAACTTGGTTGCATGGACACCTCATCGCAAAGGCTGAGCCTTGCTCAAAGCGTAGATAAAAAAAAGATGACTGTTACTGAAGGCATTGGCAAAGGAATTGCTCCAACGCCGACCCACAGCAACTGAAGTCAGACGCGATGACTGGTTTTGTTGTGATTGCAGCTAGCTCCCGTGCTGCTCGTCACCCAGAACGCAGCTGGTGGTTTTGGCCAGCGTGTCCCTCACCCAGATTTGCTTTTGGGAAGAGGCTTTCCAGCCACTGCGGGCATTGTCCATTTTCAGCATCTGCACCGGGCACCTCTCCCGCTTCTAGCCAGGAATGCAAGGACCACAGGTGGGTCTGTGCTCCCCTGGCTGGGAATTGTGACCCACGGTGGGCGAGTGAGAGCCCCGCCGGGCGCTCAGCTGCCTGGGCAGCAGTGCTGCCCTTGGCACAGAGCTATGTGCAGGGAGATGTGCTGTTCGTACAGCCATCCCAGGCAAACCTGGCCTTCAGAGGGCTGTACTTCATTTTTTGCCGGTTGTAAACTTCTAGCAGCAGGCACAGCATCTTCCCCTGTCCATGGGAAGTGCCCTACCCGTTCTGTATGTCACTGCAATGTAATAATTAAAAATACACTGTCTCATTACACAGTTAGTGTGACCACAAAAGTCCATTTATAAAGCTCCATCTATTTATACTGTAGCTGTGTTTCCTCAGCTTAGAGATATACAAATACTGGTATGCCATCCTTAATAGTATCCTAGTATTTTATTATTTTTTAATGAACCACTGTCATCACCTCCTCCAGTGGTTTTTGTTTTTTTCTTGTTCCCATATTACTAGACAGTTGGCCTAAACGGGTATAATGGAATAATTTCCACTCCAGCAATGGTTTGGCGCTTACGTTAAAAAGCGCCTGGTAGCTGGCACATCCTTAAGACCCAGAGTTTGCCGAAGTTTATGGTGAGAGCCACACTGGCGTGATGCCACACTCTCCATTTTCACCTCCAAAACCAGTCCATTTTTTCAGTGACATGGAGCGGGGGCAATTACATCGAAACATTCTTGGAGAGTTGCTGGTCTAACGTTAGACAGGGAGGTTGAGCCAGTAAAATTCCACCAAAGTGGCACCTGGCATCCTGCTTTCTCGGCCAGAGGTGCTTCGGCCCACGGGAACCTCATGTCGGCATCTCCAACTGCAAAACGTCCAGGGAGAGGAACACCAGCGGAGCTCGACCTCGCGGTACAAACGCAGGGCTGCGTCCGGAGGCGAAGCTCTCCAAACCGGGCTGCGGGTGAAAGGCTCTCGCCCGTCTGCAGAGAGGAAAGCAGAACGAAGGTCTGGGCTCGGCCAGCCTCGCCAGGACGCCGGCGGAGCCGGGGCTAGTCCTGGTGGTGGCAGGAGGGGAGCGGGACTGGGGGGGCGTCCCGCCGCAGGGCAGCCCCCCTCCCCCTCCGGCGCGGGGAGCCGGGTCCGTCCGGCCGCTTTTACAGGTGCGCGGGGAAACGGGGGAGCGCCGGGGCTGCTCTCCTCCCGAGCATGTGGGCTCCAGATGTGCCAGGAGCCAAAGCCAGCCAATACGGAATATTATTTATAATAACAATAATAACAATATTAATAACATAAGAACATCTGGTAGCGTTTTTTTTTCCATCTACCATTTGGCTGGAGGCAGAGCATCCGGGTGACACGACGATCGGTATTTCTGTTTCCAATTTAGCCCCAGCTCAGCTGCTGCAGCGTCTCGGGGACGGGCACTTCCAGGGATGCTGCCCCAGCTCGGCCGGTCCCGCAGGTGTCACTCCTGCCGCTGCCGATGGCAGAAGCACCTAAAATCCTCCGGGTTTGGGTTTTCTTTGTCAGCTGTTTCACAGGAGATTGCGAAGGGGGTTTTTACAGGTCCACGGCTCCTTTCCGTCCTGCCCTGTGAGGAAGTTACCCAACTACAACTGTGTGCGGTTTCAGACAGAAAATATTAGCTAGCTGTTTTGAAATCAAAACACAAGTGGCTCTATTACACATTTCACGCTATTGGAAGTATATTTGACTAAATACATATTTAAACCATTTTGGTGCTGTTTTGAATTCTAAGGCTTCCAAATGTGTCCAGTAAATATACCACTCCCACCTACAGAGATTTCGGTTTTGACACGCAACTAACATCCGGCCTAAAAAATTAATGCTGTGATTAAGAAACAGTCCCCTAGCTTTTCTTTCCTCATTATACTGACAGAAAGCTAAAAGCAAAATTACCATGGGAGCTGCAGCTGCTGCTCCTAAAGTGTATATAAATAGTTGTAGTAGAAATCCTTTTACCCATCCCGCTCATCATTAGTTTCTCCCAGCAAGTTGTAGGCTGGGGACTTGATTTCTTCGGGATCTAGTGCGCAGAGGGTGGATTCCTCAGTCGTGGAACAGGCTCTCGCTTCAGAGCAGATAACGCATTGCGCACAGACTCTCATCTGCTATAAATTTATACAGGTCGATGACAAACTTAAAATGTGCACTATTAAAACTTCATGTTCAAGAATAATGTTCATTTAAGTACTCGAACGTTCTCCCTCAAGTCATTAAAGACTGACATTTATGTAAAGCAAATGAAGAGGCCCCCTTATGCCTTCGGAGGCATGTATCCTGTTCCTGTCCTTGGGGTCAGCCAGCTCTGCACATATGCTCAAGGACAAACTAGGCCCCAACACTCATTATCTTATCGAATTTGCATATGAAGCAGCAAAAGTTGCTGATAAACAGAAAATCTAGGCCTTTGGCTCAGCACTTGTCCAATTATTAAAATCAGTTGCTTTAGATGGCATCTTAAATAAATCCATTTCTCCTAATGCACTTTCCACACTGCTCTGTGAATAATAGGTTAGATTAAACCTAATTATGCAGCTAGACCTCCTAGTTTATGCAGCTGAATTTATAGGGCAATGGACAACTGCTCCCATCAGCTCTGGCTCTAGCGCAGAGATTCTTAAAAGACGTAAGGTGAAAATTTCAATAGTGCAGCACTATTTGTAACTGGCAAAAGCCAGGAATTTGGGTTAATTCTACCTCCAGCCTTATTTTAATCCCCACGTAGTTTCCCTGTTGTCACAAATATTATTAGCATACGAAATCTGCTGACTGCTAAAGTTTCGGGAATTCCAATAATGAAGGAATTTCCATACCCTTAAGTCTGACACATTTTCTGAAGCAGACGCTCAGCTAACGTATATTACAAAGCTCCCCTGGTTGTTCCAACACTAACGTAGAGTAGTCGAGAGCCTGGAGCTCTGGCATACAAATACAGGGCCAGACTCTCATCTCTCGGCCTGGAGAGCCAGCGGCTCCCCTTCCTCTTGGGGATGCTCGCGATGCCACCCAAGTGGGGACCCAGCACCCGCCTTGCTTTGGGATGCTGTGGCTGGCCCCGGGTGCAGTGATGACAGGGCAGCACACAAACAGACCAGAAATGTGGCAGCTGAGCAGCCAGAAGAGATTGGGAAGAAGCAGAGTGGGAACGAGCAGACCTGGGAAAAAGAAACTGGGAAGGAACAAAGAGAGAGTTGTAATCAGAAATCATCTGAAGCAATGCTGTTAATATGTTATGCATAACAACATCCTTGATGATGGTCCAGGAGTCTCGGCTCGGGCCAGGGAACTGTCAGCCAGAAAGGAGTAAGTCGTTACATAGGTTCATGCTATTAATAGTGACAGTGCTCAGTAAATCTTACCTTGTGCACTGTAAACAAGTTTTTATTCCTGTGGTTCAGGACAAGTCCTTCCAAATTCAGAATTTATCTGTCTCCCAGCTACACAGACCAGCGGTCCACCTTTGCAGGCAGAACTGAAACACCACAACACTGAGCACTGCACTGGCTGTATATGTTTTTTTAGCATAAATAGGTAGGATTCACCTTCCTCTTGCAAGATGTTGAGCCTCTCAGTTCAATTTTTCCTCCCCTTCCCATGTCCTACCTCTCTGAAACAGGGTCTTCACTCCATTCTGCAGGGCATTGTCTCGCATACAAGCTCTTTTGCTTTATATGAACTAAAGAAGTATCTGTGACAGTCATCTGGGAGGTTGAGAAGTGGGTTCCTGCCTCTGTCTGAAAGATTTGGTGCAGTGGGAGAGTGGCATCCAGATCTGCACGGTCTCCAGAGAGGTCTTGCAGCCTGGCGAGACAGCCCTGCCTCTTCCAGTGCTTCCTCTGAATGTGATAATTAAATCCTTGAACCCAAAGATGACAGCTTCAGTGGGAAGACTGAAGTCCCCCACCACAAAGCTTTCTAAGCCTTTTCTCCTAGAAGGTGGGTTAAACAGCCCTGGTTCCCCCTGGCAAAGGAGGGGTTTCAAACTGGGTGTCCCACAGACTGGGCAAGCAGGTAGAGCTGGAAGTGCCTAAATCCCTTTTCCGTCCCTCGGGGTCTGTCTTACTGTACCGTCAGAGGTAAGCAGTGAGCCAGCCAGTCTTTGAACACCGCGTCTCTGTGCAGTGGATGACCGAACACCTTCAGGCAGAGGTGCTCTGCTCCCCAATCCAAGGTTTCAATAGTCTATTACTAAACAATCATAAATATCAACATTGTTTTTCCGGTAAGATTTTCATCGGTTTTTAAAATGCAGGTGTCAAGGTGGACGAAAGGTCCCCAGAGCAATGTGTGTTATGGTGGCAACATCACAAATCTAGAGAGAGTGTCAGTGATTTGCTCTCATATTTCTGCAGGCATGTCATCTGAAAGAAAAGCTGATTTAGTTCTGAGCATCATACTATTATAGAAGGACAGAGAAATCAAGTGATAGGATACGGCACACACACTTCTGGCCACACTGAAAAATATCCCTAGGAATAAATATTGCAATTTATTTTTGTTGGTTTATGCCTCTTTCCAAAGGTTGCCTTTGAGCGTCACTCACAGGCAAGACACCTTCCTCTCCTTCTAGACAAAAAAAGAAAAACCGCTCTCCCAAAAAAGGCCTGGAGGGGAGTAGACGCAGTCTAGCTGGCAATTAAATCTGGGAGTCTCCAAGAGCTTCAGGATCTTTCAATGCATCAATGCCCATAAACTTGCTTGAACATTCAGATTTGTTCTTGAGTGGAGAAAAAATGTTGACTCCATTTACCCTTGATTTCCAAAAATAATCTATGGGCTCTCTGAACACCCGTGCATGCACTGCAATACTTGACACTTCCACCTACATACTTCTGAGTGTTTCAGCCACGGGACCAGGGATTACTCTGTCTTCTCAAAGAGGATGCCGCTAGCAGCAAAGCTCCCTCCTGGCACCAGGTTAGCATTGCTGTTAGTGAGCTGTGGGGGAAGGAAGAGAAAATACTTCTTGGATTAATAAAGAGAGGAGCCTGAAGCGGTCAGTAAATGGGAGAAGAAGTGAAGATGACTAGTGTCATACTGATTGCTGTCAGCAAGTGACTCAGAGCACAGTCCCTTCCAACCTCTTTATGAGGAAGGACAAAAGACTGGGGCTGGGGAAGAGGAGAAGCCATCCAGCCCAGTGAATCAGGATGGACAGTCCAACTCTGCAATGGATAAATAAGCTGGTCCAGCTCCTACCACAAAATAGCAGAAGCTGGAGGGCTAAGCCCACTTAACTTTAACCAACTTTTGGTAATGTGGGACCTTAAACCACACATTTTGGAGGATCAAGAAACAAGAGTGCTACTGGCTGCATTACAATGAACAAAATGAGCAGCAAAGTGACTGCATGTGGGTAATAAAAATAATAGCCGGTGGGAAACATGAGGAATCATTTAAATGATGCAAGAGAAACGATATACATCTGAGTATATTTTTCATAGGCAAACAGATGAAAACTGGTCCTCCAGCAAAGCTGGGGTACAGCCAGGGACTTAGATGTTGCAATGTTTTAATTTGCAGATTTCCTGTTGCCTAGCAGACTCCTCAGTCAGGAATTAGACAGTCAAGATACAATTCCCGGGGAGAATTAGGTGCCTTAGAATAGTATTCCTAGAAACCAGCACACTGAGCATGAAGTTATTTACACTGGCCTGGAGAAACCACAGAAGAACAGAACAGGACCACAGTCAGAGACAGCAAAAATCTCTCTCTCTGCTCAGTCTTGAATCTCTTCCTGAAGGTAGGTGTTCGAGCTCAGTTAACTCTTTGTCACAAAAAGATACTTTGCTCTTTTCTTCGCCTCCCATTGCACGCAGTGTCTCGGTAGCTAGATTACAAAGAAGGCAAACCTGCTTCAAACCTCCATGCTGCCTGATCAGCAGCAAGGATTTGGTCCTGACTGCTGCCCATCACAGGCGAGCATCCACACCAAATCGGGTTCACCTGCACCCTCTCCCTCCCCCAGCGACTACGCAAAGTGAAACAGCTTCACCAGGAGAAACTGGGAAAGGCTCACCTTAAAACACCAGCAGTAAGCTGAATGCTGACAGAGGGTGTCAGAGGACGGCATTCAAATTTTCTTTCCAAATCAGCTAGAGAGTGAGAGTTTGCAAAAATACCCCACTTCCCTGGTCAGCCTTCTGTCTACTGGGTAACATCTGTCCAATATATCCCGAAAAGCCTAATTTATGGCTGCTTGCTTATCCAGTCTGAGGATAAGTGTGAAAGCCGAGCTACAGCCGTGATGGGGGGAGACGTGCTCCACTGGAGAAGTTGCTCGGCAAGAACTTGGAGGTAAGCGAGGCTCTGAAAAGACAGACCACGCCAAGACTGAAGCTGCGATAAGCGTGACAACAGACAGAGGTTTAGGTGGACAGCACGGCCGTTCAGCTGTGCCTAGAAATCAGGGTTTAGGTGCCCTGAGAAAGCTACACATCTGATACTAACACAACAATCCCACAGCTGCCTGTGTTACTCACGGTAAGGTGAAGATGCAGATAAACTTCGTAAAAGCTTAATGGGGAAGAGTTTCACAGCCAGGTCTTTGTCAGCATTTTCTCACTCCTGTATTAGGTGTGGAAAATCAATAGACAGACTCTTGATATCTTTCCTTGTGCTTGCTACCTTGTGAACGGAGGCTCTGCTCTCCCTGAGGAAGAGAAGCACAGCTGTGTATTTCTTTTATATTGGATGCAATATCTGTTGAATCCTGCCAGAAATTTACCTTCTCCTTATGCTCCCTTATTAAGTGTACAAGAGTAATATTTATGTGAAATTAGCTGAGAGCTGCATCCAAAACCCAACTATCCCAAAGAATATTTATGTGATTTTATCTAGCTAACAGTGAAATGCTTCTCCATGAACAGAATCTATTTATGTAATATTATAATATGGACAGCTGTATATTGCTTGCAGGCAACCTCTCCACTGATTTTGGTTGGTATGCACACCTTAAGGCACCTAAGAAACCTCCTTTAAAATAATTAAAAGTATACTTCTCATTGTGAAATTTAGAATAATCTTGAAAGTCTAAACTTAGAGAATAATTTTGAAATTGGCATGAATTATATACGCTTTAGACTGGTATTATGGATTTTTTGAAATTTAACATAAATGTGCACTAAGTCATTTTCATAATGACGTTTGCAATGCAGAATCACTCCCAGTCTCAGATTCAGTGGATTTCTGTCTCTGTGGCTGCCAGTGAAACTCTTACTTCCTTCTGCAGGCAAGTAATTTTCAGTAGTGTCTTATCTGGCTCCTTAAGACAGGCTCCCCTGCTAGATAAACCACTGCAATTTGAAATCACGGGAAAGAATACTGCAAACCTCTTTGCCCAGAATGACTGTAAACATCCAAGCAAACATGCTCTCAATAAGCAAAAGAACCTTTGAGTTAATGACAACGCATGCCAATAGCCATCTTTTTTTCTGCTGAGAGAATATTCTAGACTGGAAGGATTGAGATAAGCAGGACTCAAACAGTGCTGTTGGTGTAGATGTTTGATTTGACCAGTTAATGAAATGTGCTTCAGAAAAATGTACCGAATCTGATCTGAGTAAGAAAAGTCAAAAACCAGATCATTTTTCTGACCATATGAGACCATCCCCCACCTCTCAGCAATACCCCAGACTACCCCCTTGTTATAATTAGGGTTATGTGGGGTATTATTGGTGGCAAAACTTTGTCAAATAAACAGGACCTATTTAGCAATCGGCTGGACAAAACAATAGCAAATAGACCATGAAAGCAATAATCCTGTGCTGGCAGAGATGGACACTGGATGATCTAATTGACCTTCTGCATTTGAACCTTGTCATCTATCACTGGCTACAGGCTACAGAAGAATGAAAAATGTGTAAGATGAAAACAGGTTTAACAACAGAAAAAGAAAACACAAATGCAAATGCTGAATGCAATACGATTGCTCAAGATGCAAATTATAACCAGACCCAGGGACAGATTAAGAAATGATGAGTATACTCAGAATGCCAGACTCCAAATAGTAGGTTACTGTAATGCCTCCTTTTTAACCCCACTCAGTCACTTAGCCAGCAGTAAACTTCCTTTGCAGGACTTGGATTTCTTCATGTTCAGGACGTAGGTAGAAATGCACATTCAAAGCTCCAATTTTACTTCTAGGTCTACGGCACATTAGAGACAACAAGCTAGACTTCATTTTACAACTGGAAGAGTCACAGAAAGTAGCTCATCTCATCCGAGGCAGCTGAAGGCTGGATAAAACCTGTGTCTGTGGAAGATGGTATAATGGACACATCATCTCTGAATACAGCTCTATAAACTCTGATTTCCCAGAGTTTATACTAGCAGGTATGCCAATGGTAGTTCTGCAATTAGCTGAAAAAAAAGGCTTTGGATTTCTACTATAATCAGCCTGAAAATCTTTGGTTTGTAGAAGAAGTTAATTGCGTTGCTTCCACTTCTGCTGCTTTGTTACCACTTTGGGCACAACCTGCAGCCAGCCGCTTTAGGCTCGCCACGGCCTCAGGACAACAGCATGCAAAGTGCTTCTCAATGCTCTTGCTCCTTCAAGATGTAGCTATGGAAGGATCCTCCATCCTCATCCCCAGGCTCAGGCCCATCACCCCACCAGGCAAAATAGAGGAAAAGAGACTGTTCTCCTGCCCTAAAACTGCTCTCCTTCCTTCCTTTGGGAAACACTGGATTTGCTTCCCAATTCCTGGTAAAGAAGCAACTCTAATGCATCTCCACGTTGTCCAGCTGAAGCTCAAAAGCAGAAATTTTTTAGAAAAGAGAAAAGAAGGAGAAGTGCTTGTGAAGGGCCACAGGTCTGCTCTGTCTCATCTCTGCTACTCAGCTTGAGGTCCACAGAGCACCGGGGTTTCTACAACATCGGGAGGTGGCTGGTAAAATGACGACACCTTGCTTCAAACATACCCATGGCTTCCAAGAGGGTTTGCTGGGAAGCGTCACTGCCTACTGGAGAAAACAGCAGAAGCCAGTCACTCAGCCATCAGTTTTTATGGGTTGGCAGGACCTATTGGCAGGTGTAAAGACATTTTTATTATCAACACTTCTAATCAAATTGTTTGATTACAAGGTTAAGCTAGGATTTTGCAAAGTGATTACCTCAACTGACAAAAATTTTCTTATTTATTACTGACCCTTTTATCCAACAAAGAGTAGGATACAGAAAGGTTCACAGACATTTATAATACTACATCATTCTTCAATTAAGAAAGGTAGAGAAACACTACCCTTATTCAAAATATTCAAAGACGTTACAAATCCCCCTGCTCCCTACCACATGACTTTCAAAGCTAGATTAAGAAGGGAAAAATATAACCTTGAAACAGACAGATCAACCTCTCCCAAGACCTTAGCTGCAATAGAAATGGAGCTGGAAGTATATGAGTGACCCTTTATTTTGCCGTTTTGCAATTTCTTCTTTTACAAGTAGAATTAATAATAAGTTTAGGTTCATTCTATTCCTCAGACTCGTTAACAAAAGCAATTTCTGTCCTCCATCTCTAACAAAAGATCCCCAATCTCAGCATTCCCCCAACAGCTCTAATAAACAGTTATGGGTCTCCAATGAACAATTTCTTTGCAAATCAGATTGACACAGCACAATTTCTTTGGCCAAGAAAACCAAGAATTCAGCCAAAAAAAGAAAAAAAACCCCACAACCTTTCCCCTCAATTTTCAGGCAAACACACAACTGTAATAATATTTGAGCATATTTTATCATCAAAATCAACTACTTCACTCTTGAACAAGTTACACTATTTAGCCAACCATCCAACTAAACTGCTGGTCGGTCCAAACAATTAGTTATATTTTAAACCAATGATAACAGGCAAGATCGTGGTTTCCATAATAAATAAAGTGATCATTTTTAGTAGAAACCATACTTTATATCTGTTTCTCCAATATATATGTTATTGTATGTATATTGATGTAGTTAATACTCAGATGACAACTGATGGAGAAGAGAAAAGAAACCGAGGCTGGAGTAGATCCTACCTCATCCTGAGTTTCTGCTTCTGGGACAAGAGTCAGGAAAATGAAAGGTCTTGGTAAACTTCATTCTCTCATAAATAACGAGGAGGAAAGAGGAAGGTGAACCCACAAAGAAACCAGAACAAGATGAGGCCTTAGGATTTCAAACTCTCTTCCAACTCATATAGGCAGAGGCTCTTTCCTTTGGGTTTAAATCCCTACCCCACCTTATTGCTCTGTTGCACATGATAAGTAGAGGTCCCAACCGTTTACCTGACTGGATTACCACAATATGTTCCCAGAAGAACTGCTGTCACCAGGAGAACTCAGGTCATCAGCACCCAGCCCAAGAGATTAGCTGCTCTACCACCCGCAAAGGGGTGGGTGGTTTTACCAGCACGAAGCAGACATGTCTGGGGCCAAGCACGTGGCACGTTTTGGTCCTTCCGAGCCCTGCACCTCAGGGCACAATGTCCTGCTTCATCAGAAAAGCTATCAAGGCACAAAATAAAGCAGCACAACACACCAGTGCTGGTTTCCTACCATGGTGGAGAGGAGGAATATCTGTCTTGACCTGTGACACCCGGGCACAGATCCCTTTCCCCTCTAGTTGCCCATCTAGTGCTAAGAGGGGACCCGTGGCTGGCTACTGGTGGTCACCTCAAAGCCGGCCACACCAGGACCCCCGTTCTCACAAGGACCAGCTGAAACAAAGACTTGGGACCTTCAGAACACAAACCCAGGCTTTGGCGGGGTTTTGGGGGGGGCTGGGTTTTGTTGATTTTTTTTTTTTTTTCGGGCAGACATTTATGTAACAGGGAGCACCTGAACTAACTGAAATCCTAGTAATGATGTGGGGAAGGGAGAGGGGGAGGAACAGGGAAAGGAGTGAAAAAGCTTGGTCATCAGTAATTCCTTACCTGTAATAATTTCTAAAGCTGGCTAAGCACCTAAGCATGTGCAAAACTGCATAGACTGAAGCCTTCTCTGGATCACCTCCAAGACATTAATGCATACACAGTTACAATTAATGAGATTACAGATTTCGTGAGATCCCATCATTTCCAGCTCAATGTAAGAACAATAATTTTGGAGGGGTCAGTTGCCCTTTCTTATCCACAGGACTTGCGCCAATGTAAAATTACTAAGTGGGAGGAGAATTAAAGCATGTCACTGGAAACTGGACAATTTAAGTCTCTGGAGATATACATCTGGTTTTATAGTTCATTCTTTGATATTTTTCTTTAAAAGCCTGAAAAAGTACAAGCAATTGAATACCAATTAAACCATTACAGTGTCTGCAGGGCTTTTTTTCCATTACAGGTTCAATAACCTAAATGAGGGATTTTAGTTACTTCTACAGACTCCAGATTTACAAAAACATTGTCCCCCCCACCCCGCAAAGCCTTTGAATGCTGAAAACCCTGGTTTACAAAATCACATATTGAGATCAGATCTGAGGAAACTCAGAAGCAACAGTGCAGTTATATATCTGATAGGACAGCCAGCAGATAGGGATCATTTCGAAGAAAGGCACCCCTTTTGTCCCACTCCGAACAGCTATATTTTTGACAGTCCGTCAAAGTGAAGTACATTCAGCCATTGTAGCTACAAAGGCATCCTACAGTTATGGCAGGGACTACTGCAAAGTTACAGCACTTGTGCTTTGAGTTATAAATAAAACCACCTGTGGGACTGGGTGCTTAATGTTTGCAATTCAACAGATATTCTTTACCCCCTTTTTCAGAACTTAGGTATTAACACAACAGATTAGTTGGACGCTTTAAAGACTGCCCTATCCAACTTTCCAGGTACTCCAAATCTACAAAGCAAAAGGCAACTGGTACCAAAATAGAGTCTTTGGGTACCAAGCTTACAGACGGCAAGACCTTAAGCCAAGAAGCGGTTAGATTTCCTGCTCTCTGCCCAGACTATAAAGAGGATGTAATATTTCATGGTAAAATATTGCCATGGAAGATATTTGCCTGCACTTTTTTTAATAAAGTCTATTTGGCAGCTGTAGGGGAATGGACCATTAGGTATTTTTCCATCTCTAGCATCTATTATTCTAATTTCATCTACGAATAGCAGTCCAGTATCCATCTGTAGCAGTGAAGGCTAGAAAGGTAGAGTTAAGCACAGACATAAAAACACAGGCTGCTGGAACAGCCAACACGATCAGTTGTCCATATCTGGTAGCCAGTAATCTGATAGTTTAGCCTCCTACCTTTAAGACTGAAAATATCCATCATCATAGAGTGGGAATTCATTTCTAGAAGAACAAACAGAAAACTGAAAATAATCTTCTAGGCATGTGCTGGAGGTACCTCACCACCCCGTCCTCTGTCTTCGCGCTGATGTGTTGCATCCTGTGAAGAAGGCTAAGACAGACTCTCTGAAATGTTGTGATGTTTTTCTCTTCACCTTGTCACAGCTCTGCTGAGTGACAGACGAGGATCTGAATGGTCTATTCTCTCTGGAGTGAGAGAATAGTGTCAACACTGCTCTAGATTTCAGATCTGGCAAAACGTGCCTGAAGGTGACATGGAAGAACAGTAAGTTTTAAATGACATCTCCATTCTCATATGACTCCTGTGAAGGTCTGCCATTAATAAGATAAAGCTTTCTTAAAAATTAAATGTTATTCTTCTGTCTCTCATACCGAGTATCTCAGCACAACACTGAGTTAATAAGGCAGGCACTTATTTTAGATGTGGAGTGATAAGCACCAATTACTTAACCAGTTTTAATGAAATTCTGTGAGTACATTTTATTCCCAGCACCATTGGTGCTCAGAGACTAGCAATGCTCCACAGATAAATTAGTCTTTCTTGACAGCAATCACAAACATTCAGTTTTTTTCTTTGGAAATCTAACAGAGTTGGGTCTTTAGTGGAAAAAAACTTTCAGACAAGCTTTGAAGATAACCACTACAATAAAGGATTATTTCTCTTAGTTTCCTAGGTCTTGATCTGTTCGTTGTAGTTTGATATAAAATAAAGGGTACCTTCCTTACAAATGATAAGTCGGAGTGAATGAAACCAGTTGTGCAGATTACAACCTTTGAAGTTTTACTTTAAGATCATACTAATTGTCCAGAAAAATCTAACAATCATTGACAAATCTGCTTGCATTGTTGCTCACGGTACCAAGCAGTTTACATAACCTGTATTTTTTCAAGAGAACGTGCAGTATATTGTGGACAACTACTTTATAGTTCACCATGAATTTCCCCACTAATTTTAAAATCAGTCTTTCTTTCATGTATTTTCAGTACACTCCTATGGATCTCTGGTTGTTTCCAGTTAGAAAGCAAATGAAGGTAGTGCCCACAAGCACTAAAATATTAAATGCTACAACAGAAGCCTACAAAATTACTGGTTTCACTGATAGATCCAGATTTAGATTTACAGATCCAGAACATTTTGCTTCCCTGATCTCCTAGCACAGAAAAAAATCCCAGTGAATGTACATCATTGTGAGTTGGTTGTGATCAATCCTAGAAGAAAAGATGGTGGAGTGGTTTGGGAGCTAGCCTGAGACTTGGGAGATGTTCATTTTTCTGCTCCACTATGATGTCATGTATGACCTTGGGCAAGTCACATTTCTAAGACGGGAATAATATCTATTTCATAAGGATCTTGTGAGGACAAATGCATTCAAGAATGCAAGACACTCAAATCATAGAATCATAGAATGGTTTGGGTTGGAAGGGGTCTTAGAGATCACCTAGTTCCAAGCCCCCTGCTATGGGCAGGGACATCTTCTACTAGCCCAGGTTGCTCCAAGCCCCATCCAACCTGGCCTTGAACACTGCCAGGGATGGGGCAGCCACAACCTCTCTGGGCAACGTGTCCCAGTGCCTCACCACCCTCACAGTGAAGAACTTCCTTACATCTAATCTAAATCTATCCTCTTTGAGTTTAAAACCATTGCCCCTCATGCTATCACTACACTCCCTGATAAAAGATCCCCTCCCCAGCTTTCTTGTAAGCCCCCTTTCAAGTACTGGCAGGCTGCTATAAGGTCTCCCCAGAGCCTTCTCTTGTCCTGGCTCAACAACCCCAACTCTCTCAGCCTGTCTTCGTAGGAGAGGTGCTCCAGACGCCTCATCATCTTCGTGGCCCTCCTCTGGATCTGCCCAAGCAGGTCCATGTCTTCCTTATGCTGGGGGCCCCAGAGCTGATGGTTTATATACATACATAAAATAATTACGCAATTTCTGTGGCTGGAAGCTTTGCAGGATAAGAAGTCCTAGGTTCCCATATCATCTGTAGAAAGAATGGCCACAGCACTATATAAAAGGAATCTTCACCCTGCATTCCCAACGACAGATGTTCCAGCCTCAGAGATGAATGCCTACTTGCACTTCACACACAGAAAGCCCCTTCAGGCTTCAGGCAGGACAGAAAATCGGGGGTACCCATGGCAGTCACAACTGCTGCTCTGTCACTCTCGTACCACTTCATCATCTCAGCATATAAGGTACAAATACCCCCACGAGTACACACACAGCATCTCATCCCAAACTCCTCTGCATGCTGCTGTTGGCTGGGTAACTGACTTAACCTGCAACACACCACTGCTGCTCCCCCGTACTGTTCAGGGTGGGATTAACTAGTCAGTGATTTCACACATTGAGTCTGGTTTATGTCCTGCTACTCAGACCATACCTGCACAGACAAGGACCGTCTCACCAAACTGCACTCAGAGAGCAAAAAAAACCCCCAAAACCCAGCACATCCTCACACCAGCTACCCAGGCATGCTCTTTGAAATGCCTGGGTCAAAAAGTTGCAGCATCCAAACAAAAGGAATTCCAGATCACCCCTCAGTTGAAAGACTGAGAGCAAAGAACTGACTTCTCAGTAAAAATCAGTAGCCACTGAGATGCAAATGCAAATAGGACAAAGACCAAATCTTTATGTGACCAAACACATTATGCTCCAAAAGGGACAGTTTCACAGGGTTGGAAACTATTATGAATCAAATCAGCTTGGAAAGAGAATTTGTGAAAGGAAAACAGAAGTAATAATTAGGAGGTATTAGAAAAGAGAGCACTGAATACCTACAGATCCACAATCACACAGAAAAAAAGGAGATTTTTGCTGCTGTGACACACACTGTGGTTGGATTTTTCTATACCTTAAAACCCTCCAGAGGAGAGGCTGCAAGTGCCCCAGGGCTGCAAATCTCTTCACGCCTCTCCGAGGTGCTAAATCCCATGGACCAAAAGCCCAGCTGCAGCTCCACTACTGATCCTCACAGTTCCTCTGGGTTAACCTTGGCACACGTGTCCCTGGATCACAACAAGAAAAGAAAGCTTTCAGCAGCCACAACATAGCTTTTCATTTAAAAGAAAAACACAGTAAAGCATAAATTGCAAGTGAGTAAATAACCCCCAAAGGCAATCCTTCTCACTTGAGTTTATCTTTCCTTTTCTCAAAGATGTGGTCAATCTGGGTTGAGAAAGGCAGCTAATGACTTTTCTTCCTCTAACCTTCCTCAATTTTAAGTTTAACAAAGCTCACTGCTACATAAAAGACCATGGGCTGCTTTCTTTCTGCCAGGAGGTTCTTGGGTGATTCAGCGAGGAGCTGCAGTCTCTGCAGTCAGCCTGAGGTCTAGGAGCAAAGTGACAGAGACCACAGTTCCATGACCGCAGCGAGCTGATCCAACAGCTCACCTCCAATGGAAGGACATTCGCTCCCTCGCAGTAATCTTTTTTTCAGCAAAAAGAATAGTTTTCTGCTGGCTTAGTAAATCGAACTGGCACAAGAAAGGCTCCAGTAAGAACCAGAGTCAGTGCAAGAGCGGGCAACTCTGCTGAGCTCAGCAGGAGAAAAGCTAGGACCAGGGAATAGGGAGAAGGCACAAATCCCTGCGCCTTTCAGCAGCGCTGCACTGTCACATTAGCTTCCCTGCTTGTGAAACCGCAGGCTGAGGACTTGCTGCAGAGCAATAACTCATCCGCAAAACCTCTCATGAAATGTAATCCGGCACTCCCAAGCAGGATTTGTATCTCACCCATCAGCTCCCCAAAGTATCAGACATATAAAGTAACAATCTAGTGAAAGGGGAAGTAAAATTAGCCGTACAAATATTTAAAGAACTCATGAAAAAAAGGAGAAACAGGCAGCAACTCATAGAAATCATAAGCCAGAAAACTGATAAGGCGGCCAAAAGGACAAAGGGAAATAAATTCTGTAACTGCCAAAAGACACTAAGAAAGAAGAGATTTTTGATGTCTGGGTGTTTGCTCTCCCATGTGTTTCCTGAATTCTTGTTTTTTTGCTGTATTTCAAAACCGAATTGCTTCATTTTTGGAAGGACAAAGTAGGTGAAAATGAAGAGGCAGTACTATTTCATAAATATTCTTCCCCAGCATTATAGAAGCAGCAGCTGATACGCTTACATGAAATGAAGGTGAATTAACTGGCCTCACTGTAAACAGAGTGTTTCAGTAAAACAACAGACATTACCAACCAGAGTAATTCTTAAATGAGCAAGTCTGAGCCGTGCACATCCAAGAGCTCTACAAGAGCAGACTGACAAGTGCTCTGGACTTACTCCTCTCCATGGACTAGAAGGAGACTAACATGACTGTGTTAGATACAGACCTTGACATGAAACGTTAGGTGAGTCAAACCTCAGTCTAAATATGGATTGTCAGTCTGCTGCAGAAACTTAAGGTATCTGGAATAAAGCAAATGTTCTGCCAGTTTGGTAAAAGACAAAGTACTGGCTTGCCAACTTGATCAGTGATACCAATCTTGATATGAAACCCAGTTAATAAAAAAAAATTAAAGGAGATTAAAACAATCAATGCCACTCAGAATGGGGATCTGGAAAGAAGGCTTTCTCAAACTTGTAGCAGTTCCTGAAAGCCTGCTATGTGAAATTCTAAAAAATCAGGGTATTGTATGGTTTAACCCAAATTTTGGAAATGTCATTCCCAAACCATGCCTGATTTCCATAAATCAAGAGAGACTGAAGTACCATGAGAAACAATAAATTATTCTGTCCTATTGATTGGTAGTGAGTTAAATGGATAGCTCTTGTTAATTAGGTATACATTTCTAAAGTACAAATGATTCTTAGAGAGATGAAAAAGCAGAGGAAGGATTCAAAAATCTCCCATATCTTGTTCTTGTAGAGTTGAATGAAATAAAAACTTTTATCATATTAAACTAAAATTGTATAATATTCATCATTTACTTGGTTACTTTGTTAAAAGCTTTAGCTTTTTCAGGGAGTTCATTTCAACCCATTATGGGTGGGTGTAAGGATCACATAGGCCTTACTGTCAACAAAGAACTTTCTGCATTATCTTTTACCTAAATTCTCTTTTCTGAATGGCACACACATTACCACCACTGAGTACAGTGAGAATTGCTCATGTAAAAATGAATGCTCCTTGTGGCTTATGTTATGGACTTTCAGATTCGGATATGTCAGCCTGAGAGTCGCAAGTTGATGGAAAAGCAAAGCAACCCATTAAAATATTTTTTTTATTATTTCAAAAGCTGGATTCAAGACCTGCTGATTGTTGATAATTAGAAGATGATTAGACAATATATCTTTAAAAAGAAGCATGTCCAAATTCATGCCTTGTTTTTGCACTAATACTACAAACAGGTGGATTGCGGCAGATGTTTTCAAGGGCACAATCTGAAGGCAATAGCTTTATAAAGAACTTGTAAGGAGATTATCCTGAATAACTCTTTCTGCTCATAATAGGCTAAGTAGAAAAAACCCGCATGCTGTTACAGAACTCAAAAAGCATTTGCAAAGGTGGCCGTCAGGGAAGAAGTACTTCTTGCTCACAGACTGCACACATTTGGTATAGAAACACGCGGGATGGCGGCTGAAAATACACGCCAGTGCTGCCTCGCCTGACTGAAAGACAGGCTGGATTTCTGCTGAGACATTTCACTTTCCTTTTGCTGCCTCCTTGAGTCTACGCTCATCCTTCTCCTTTTCCAAGAAGGAAAGAAGAGCTGGGTCACTGTGCACCCCCCCAGTTCCTCGAAGCAGCCTGTCGAGCATCTGTTCACACCTGCTGAACAGCCAACGGAGAAGACCAGCAGCTAATGGTGATGAGGAGCACGCCCTTTAAAAACAATGCCCTCAGCCTAGGGGAAATGAGGGGACGGTCTCCTGTGGGAGGTCAGAGGGGTTGCGTGGCTTTCTGTGCCAGCAGGTACAGGCTGGAGATGCTGCTGCCTACACCATCCCCCATAACGCTTTAGCAGCGGCCACCTCCTTCACCATCCTCAGGTTTGCCAGAAATTGTGAGTGGTCCACTTGGGAAAGCTGCTGTTGCTGTTGTTCATCATGATTAACAGAATATGCCGTAAATATAGCTGGTAGTATTCATATTCCCTCTTGGTTTGGGTTTGTGTGGTGGGGTTTTGGTAGCAGGGAAGTGGGTTACAGGGCCGGATCCTGTGAGAAGCTGCTTGAACCTTCCCCAGCTCCACATTGAACCCGCCGCTGGCCAAGGCCGAGCCCATCAGTGATGGCGGTAGCGCCTCTGGGAGAACAGATTTAAGAGGGGAAACCTTCAGCAGGGGATGAGATTGGAATGTGAGAGAAACCCCTGTGCAGATACCGAGGCCAGTAAGGAAGGAGAAGGAGGAGGTGTGCTGGAGTAGGGGATGCCCCCGCAGCCCGCGGGGAGGCGGCAGGCTGTCCCCCCCAGCCCGTGGAGGGGAGCGGGGGAGCAGATGCCCCCCAAGATGGCCGGGACTCCATGGGAAAGCCCGCGCTGGAGCAGTCTGTGCCTGAAGGACTGCAGCCCAGGACTGGAGCCCGTGGGAAGGGACCCACGCTGGAGCAGTTCGTGAAGAACTGCAGCCCGTGGGAAGGACCCACGTTGGAGAAGTTCATGGAGGACTGTCTCCCATGGGAGGGACCCCACGTTGGAGCAGGGGAAGAGCGCGGAGTCCTCCTCCCCCTGAGGAGGAAGGAGCGGCAGAGACAAGGGGTAAGGAACCGACCCCAGCCCCCATTCCCTGTCCCCCTGCGCCACTGGAGGGGAGGAGGGAGAGAATTCGGGAGTGGACCTGAGCTGGGAAGGAGGGAGGGGCGGGGGGAAGGTGTTTCAAGATTTGGGTTTACTTCTCAGTATCCTTGTTTCGATTTGATTGGTAGTAAATGAAATTGATTCCCACCCCCCCCCCAGGTTAACTCTGTGTTTTGTCCATGACCATAAGTGGTGAGCGATCCCTCCCTGTCCTTGTCTCAATCCACAAGACAGGTTTTTTGTTATATTTTCTCCTCCTCATCCCACCTGGGGGAGGAGTGACAATGCCTGCGTGGTGCTTTGTTGCCGGCTTGGCTTAAAAACCATGACACCTCTCCACGCAGGCGATGCTCCAAGCAGGTCAGGAAGGCGCTCGGAGCAGCCGCAGCAAGGAGCTTCTGCCATCCCCACCGGCAAGTGCTGGCATGGAAGCCGAGGTGCCGACCCCCTTGTGAGCTGCAGCCTCACGCCTGGAGGGGCTGCGCTGGTGGAGACGGCACCTTCTGCCAAGGTCAGGAGAAGAGGCTGTTAGCGTCCCACGGCGCTGCCTGTGTTCGGAGCATCGCCTTCGCTCTCAGTGCAGTCACGAAGAGAGGGGAACACACCGAGCGAGGTCTTCGTAAGCTCCCAAGCTTCCAGAAGCCTCTCCTGGCAAGAGTGAGGAAGGGAAGGAACACGGGCCACTTGCCAGAAGATTGTCCAATTTAAAGAAATTAATTTAATTGTTTATGGCAGCAGAAGAGCTTGCAGCTGCTGGCTCTGGGAAGCCTGGACAGTAAGAAAACACGGCGTCAACGCTGCTAGAATTAAGCAAGCGAGGTGAGCACCTAGCAGCCGGGACTCGGGAAGCTCGGTGGCTTCGTGTCCCTGCAACAACAGGCTTGCACACCCACCTTCCCCATTTTGAACAGTTACTTCCCAGCGCGGCAACTCTCTCTCAAATCCACACTGGCTGTTAACACGTAGAGTAGCCAGGATGAGATCGTGCTTAAAAAAAACCCCACCACCCTGCAAAAGCCAGAGGTCTGTCCCACCACGGGGAAGCCCAGCAGGCTACTCGGGTGGCTGGGAGCCACTGGCTGCGTGCTCTGTGCCCTGCTCACCCCAGCCCAGGGAGGGGAAAGGCAGGGAGAGTGCTAACAACTGTGTAATTACAAAATTGGGTTTGCTTGGGATTTTTTTTTTCTTCTTTTTTTTTTTTCCCCCCTCAGAAGATAAGAACAGTTGGAGAAGTATATGCTGTGGGGCCTCAGCAAATCTACTGCCAGGATTTGCTGTTTGAGGCTTTCATCCATCCAGTTTTAATCCAAATTAGTAGGAGCTTCAGAATGGGATTCTGGCAAAGTCACAGCTGGAAAGATTTTCATCATTAATTCTGCCAAGCATATAAAAATACAATTAAAAAAAAATAGAGAAAGGGGGGTGGGATATAACAGTTATTGGCACAAACATGTTTTGCTTTGCTTTTAAGAGTAAAAACAAAAACCAAAAGAAATTCTATATTTAATTAAGAAATAGTCTGTATCTTTGTCGTCTTTGACATCTTTACATAAGGCTAAAAATGCTATGCTATGGTTATTATAAAATTAATTTCTTACCGAGGTAGAAATTTGCTTTGCTTTATAAAGAGGCAAGGCAGCTAGGGGCGAGAGGGGAGGTCCTGCTTCCCTGGCCCCCACGGCACAGGGCCTGTGTGGTTTTTTGGCAGGTCATTCCCTGTAGCAAACAGCAGTAGTCTGTCGAGTTCAGCCCGCAGCTTGTCAGGTCACTCCAGAGAACGCCAGAACAGGGAGGCAGAACAAACACAGGTGGTGCTTGGGCACTTGCGTGTTATTTGCCCACTATGCACAAATATATTCGCCGCTGTCCGTACCGGCTGCTTTGCAGTTACAGGACCGAGCAGAGGCATCATGCTACCGCAGAAGCTGCCTGCCAGGAACCACTATGGAAGAACCAGCCGTAGGTGCACACGCGCTTCTGTGACAGCTCCTGTTGCAAGCCATGGAGACAAAACCATGACATTTTGCAAATGCCAACTGTGACAAATATTTACTGGTTAAGTGAATCAGCTCCTTTTCTCATGTCATTTCATTACCTTTTTCCAGGGAATGTTAAGGAATGAGGCTCGAGCAAAGGCATACAAGTACTCTCTGCCACATACACGTTTTGAAGAGAGAGTAGAAACTTCCCAAAACTTTCCTAAATGGCTAGAGGTTTGTTTAGTAGCAAGACAGAAGGTTCTCTCCAAGACAGGAGCGTGTGCCCTATGGTGCTGCTCACGATTCTGGTTATCCTAGTCTCTGCCACAAATGGTTTTGCAATAAACACATTGCACCTGTCTAGCACTTCTAATCTCAGGATCTCACAGCTTTATGCAAACAGCCTCAAAACAAACCTGTAGAGCAGAACAATTTATAATGGCATGAACTGTGGCCGGAGAGGCATCATTCCACCCATCACATACATTCCCACGAAGAACAGGACCACAACTCAGTGGAGAAGACCGCCTGTGTGTAAGGAGCTATCCTTCCAATCGAATAGATCCAACCACTCAAAGGATTTTCTCCACATAGCTGTGTTTCATCTCTACCCAAAAATCACAATATTTTATGAACCTTCCCTATTACTTGTTAAGAATTTTCATAGCTAAATTTATCCTGTACTGAAATCACCCACTTGCATTTCTCCTAGTGCTGCATTCAACAGAAAAAAAGAACAAGGATTAGTCTTGCCTCCAAAATGCAATCATCAGCATAACTCCCCATGTTCAGTGGAGATCTCTCGTATCAGTCTCAGGATAAAGCAAAGACACTCTGGGCTGTCCAGTCGTGGCACTGAACATCCATCCTTAGTCATCGCATGGAGATAGCCCATCTTTTGGGACATACCCTTATAGAAGGAAGTACTACGATTAATTGCTATATGACTATTTTGCCAGTAGTATCTCCTTATGGAGATGAGACTGTTTATTTAGGAGTTATGTATTTGATTAGAATTAACTACTTATCCCATCACATACAGTAACATGACCTGTTATTTTGCACTTCATTAGTGAAAAGTTTATTAGAATGAATCCATGAAGAACAAGTTGTAAATTAGAATTTTATACAGCAAGTGGTATTTTCATTGAAAAAAAACCTGAAAAGTAATTTTTAAATAACATTTAGTTTTGGAGACAATTAAAACAGTGATAATACTATGCTGTTTTGACATCTTTAGAAGATAAGATTTTTTTTAATTTTAACCTCTTTTATGTAAAGCAACAGAAATTTTGGATTAGAATCTCAGATGACCATTAGCAATCATCATATCTTTGTACAAAATAAGTCTTTTTCTAGCACCCAAAAATTACATTTGAAAAAATTAACTTTGGGGGAATTTTAAATGAAGCAAAATGTCCTGTTCCTACCCAGTTGTACTCAAAATACTCCTTGTCAAACCTGACGTGCAGGGTCGAAGCCTCCAGTGCCTAGGTCTGCTGTGGGTCATCAGCAATCTGTATCGCATCTCCTGGGCACCTGAGAGTACAGATACCCAAGATCGCAACAGCAGCAGTAAAGACAGTAAGATCTCCCTCCTACCCATGGATTTTACCTTTCAGCTGCCCACCTCATTTTAAGCAACCTACAAGAATTAAAAAAGATTTTACTTGGCAAACCTGTCTTGAGGTCCAATACCCTTAGTGTAGCCAGATAGATCGTCCTTTCTCTGAGACCTTGGCTCTGATGAGGCCTTTGAGCTAACAGAGAGCTGCGTCTCTTTTGAGTGGTGTCCTCTTCATCCATTGGCTCAGGAAAGCTCTAACTGGTTAGAAGCACTGGACAAAATAACAGCAGCCATGATAGAAAACTATACTGAAAACAGTTGTGAGGATACATACCTAAACAGAGATTTTTACAGTAAAATAAGCCAATAAAAGAACATCAGAGAAATTATTCAAAAAGGTAGCAGGGAGGCAGGTAAGATACATTTTGCTGGTTTAAATTATGTGACCACCAAAATCAATGATCTAAGAGAACAAGGTTAAAACTCCACATTTTTTCCAAATAGCAAACAGAAGAGAAAGGCAGAGAGGGATGCTGGCCTCTTCATTCTCCTAAAAAAACCTCCATTTTTTTTTTAGGAGCAGGGAGGAAGTTTCCAGACTGAAAAGGCAGCCTTGTTCAACTCTGGACCTCAGTTTAAACCGCAGACCAAGTTAAACAGTAAAGAAAGACTGCATTAAATTTTTCTTCTCACCTTCTGTGATGGGGTGGAAAGGAGAGTCAGCAAAGAGAAACGTGGTGGTGACGGGAGCCAAGCCAGCAGAGAACCTTTGCCTTTCGGAGACTTCATCAGCCGCCTGTCAGCTAACCCTAGAGCCGCTTGTTGTCCGACGGGGAAACCCGTAACCACTGCGTATCGTCCCCTCCAGTCTTGCCCACTCCAACTGGACATTTTTGTCTCTGGAAAATGTGTGACCAGAGGACAGTGCAAAGTCACAGGGTCACCGTCTCTGTGACACCCACCCTTCTCTGGCTGGCGCCCCTGAGGCTATGGAGTTCTCCTGGGGACAGTGGAAATAACCATTAAAAGAAATCTTAAAAAGCAGTGATAAAAGGAAAGAGAAGATTCAGAATTAAGGTGTTTCCTCCCTAGAACACATCTACAGTTAACAAATATCAAAACAGCCTGAGAGAAAGCTCATACTTTATCTTCTTAGCATTTTTCAGTGTTTTTGGACAGGAGAGCCTTGACCAAGAGCTCGGAAAAATTTGACTGCCTTCTGCCAACTGCCATGTGTATGGATACCTATGACGCTCTTATAAGTCACAACCCTCACCTAAAATACTAGTCTCTATAGAAAAGGAAGAGACGCCAAACAGTTAAGGGCTTCCACCACAGTCTTCCAGTCCTGTTGAACAGGTAGAGAGAAAGGAAGGATCCACCAAAACCAGACTTCAAGAGTTGCCGTTGAAGTGCCCGTACCCAGTGCGTGGACACTGCCGCAGCGCACGGTCCCAGCACAAAGTCCAGAAACAGGCGTTGTGGAAACAAGAAGCCTGCTGTACTAGAGGAAACCCAGAGTTAGATGTTGTCCCAATAACAGACACCAGTTTCTTAGCCTTGAGATGTTCAGCAAGCTGACACATCTGCTTGACTCCACTCATCAGAGCAATAAGGAGAAACTACCGAGTCTGAGTTCTTGTGAGTTGGTCTTGCAGCTTGAGTAGACGTGGGAAGTTCAGCCGAGACCTTTATGTTCCTTCTAAAAAAGCTCTTTGTATGCTTTCATTTGAGTCTTTTTGTTTTAAAGAGAAGATCAAGAAGCAGCAGGACCAGCACTGGTTGTTGCAGCAGCAACAAAAAACATTAGTTAAGAGTTTTTGTCTCCAGGTCTTGTTTCCATGTGGGTTCTCTGATGTTTAATGAGGGTTGAACTCATATTACAACCTGTTCCCTGGAAGAGATTAACTAGGTCTTTTCAATACCTCTGCCTATTTCAACAAAATTTGTAGCTCCTTGTTATCTGTAAGACCTCATTGAACCTTGAACTTCTGTCAAACTTGTTCAAATTGCCCACTAATTAAAAAAAGTATTAGAGAGAGATAGCAGGTAGGGCGCACACTTAATGTGGAGAAAATCGATTTCCGCTACTTTTCTGCTTCCTCTTCCCACAGCTATGTGGGAGGCTTGGCAGCCAGGAACACCACCACTGACTAAAAGGATTCTGTGAAAAGAAGACGCTCTCGCCCTCTGTTGCCTCAACAAATCGCTCCCTGCAGCAAGAGACAGCCTCTGCCCGTATCACCTCACAGCCGTTTTCAGCTCCTTCCTCCATCCAATTTGCTGCAGCGCAACAAAGTGCTCCAAAAATAACACTTGTTTTTCAAAACTGGAAAATGGCACAAACCACCCCAAAGGAGAGAATGACAACAGCATGAGTTCAGCGCGGGCTCGTGAACTGACCCTTCCTTGCCAGCACCAGGAAACTGGAACCTGACGGAAAGAGACTGAATGGAACCAGATCGAACAAAAGCGCCAGAAACCGCGGCCGCCGATCGCCAAATCCTGCTGAAAGGATAACTCACCCGCCTGTCAGTCCTTCGCTAGAGCGAGCGCAAGGACTGTCATGGCTCTGCAGCTATAAACGCCTCCGCTTTGCAAGTCTGCACGTACAATCAGCTGGAGCATGAACGTTAAGCAAGGAGAAATTTAAAGATCAGAAATGTTTCCAAATGATAGCTTTAAAGTTGGGGATCAGCAGAGCTTGAACATCTGATTTCAATTCTAAACTATTTTGATTAGCGGATGTTGATGCAGTACCCCAAATACACTTACAATTTCTGTTCAAAATGGTATTCTTCAGTAATGATAGAGCTGTTATGTATGAACTGCTAAACAGAGGCCACACCACTGCTGCTGAATGGACTAAAAGTTGGACCAGTCAGAGGAGAAATAAACTAAATCATTCTCTTTGAATAGACAGAGCCAGATTTGCCACTACCTTACATCTTGTATAACCATTTAGATCATGTCTATGTAGGGTAACCCTTATGAAAATGAAGTTATAAATGCATAATAAATCCATCTAGAAAAATTCCTTGCCTATGAAGAACAGAAAGTAATTTTAATTTGTAAAGTAATAAAAGCTGAATGCCAAATTTAATGCTAAAATTGAAGTCAGAAGTTATATGAAGACAGGTTTTCAGAAGCAGTAATTTTCTGATGTAATATTTGAAAATGATCAATTCAAATTCTGCTTTTGAAAAATTTTCTGAGCTTTGATCTTGCTCCAAGTTTAGCCCAGAACAACTATTATATGGCTGACATTAAAAGTCTCAAAACAAAGTGATTTACAATGGAAACACAGAAAATAAATCAGTATTTCAGAACTTCCTAGCACACCACAGATTAGATCCAGAAGGTCAGACAAAGTTGTCATTGAGTACGCGAGCTCTCCCTGCTGCAGCTGAGGACCGCAACATACAGAAGAGCAAAGTCCGTTAATGAACTCGATCAGATATAAACAATGACCTGTGCCTTCCTAGGTATCTCTGATCTTTTGGAGAGGCACTTCAAGATTATAACCTACAACGATTGTAACATGACCACAGTCAGTGACTTACAGCGAGTTGAGAAGCGAGGCTTCCTCTGGCCGGAGCAAGTAGACACATTCACCAACGCCCTACTGAAGAATATTTGACCACCAAAATGAGAACCATTAACATCCTGAATTAATGGGCTTAGTGGTTTTCAAATGAGGTATTTTCATGATGGACATGGTGTGGATTCAGCAAAGTTTGCCCTTTAACAAATGCAGCTTCAATTTCAAAGATTCGATTAGGTTTAATACCATTAGGGAACCATTACTGATTTTATGCTGTTGTTGTTAACTGCTTTAACTATCAGTTTCTGAACCAAAAATTGCAGACAGTTGGCTTGACCAAGAGTCAAGGTTTAGGAATGCAAAAGCAAATCCAAGGTACAGATGAGCTTCAGATGTGGACAGGCTTCACAGGGTTTAATAGGCTCTCCAGAGTTTGTCAGGTCACAGGGTTTTTTTGGTTGGTTTTTTTTTTTTTTTTTGGGGGGGGGGGTGCACCCACATTTGTTTCTTCGTGGTTTTTGTTTGTTTTAAATACTTCTGGCATCAGTCAGAGCAACT
Organism: Haliaeetus leucocephalus; assembly: GCF_000737465.1. Taxonomy (NCBI): domain Eukaryota; kingdom Metazoa; phylum Chordata; class Aves; order Accipitriformes; family Accipitridae; genus Haliaeetus; species Haliaeetus leucocephalus. The sequence goes on from NW_010972596.1 coordinate 1,543,550, forward strand.
GGAATTCATACAAGCAGTTATTGCATGCAACAATTAAAAAAACCTCAACAACAATCTTTTGTTTTATTGTATACCATTTACAAAAAAACAAAACAAATGAAAATGATCACCACCACGTGTTTCTAAAACAGCCAGATGTTCACAGTTTAAGAAGCCAAATAATACTACTACTTTTTTGTAAACGTTAATGGTGAAAGAACAATAATAATGGTTTTAGTCAATCATCATTAGTACTTGAAAGTACACATATAAATTAAATAAGACTCAAAAAGCTTGTACAATAAAATCTGCTATAAACAAAGCTAATTAAAAAGAACTGCTCTAACCTGTGTTGTGGGTTTCATCTTGTTTTAAAATTAAAAGCAGTATTTATTTTTCTGAAGCATCCAAATGAATGTTCATATCCAGATGTCCTTACAAAGAAACACAATCTTCATTCTTTCCTCATTTTTTAATCTGTTTATATTATATTTTACTTCTGATTGTCTTTTTCTTCCTTGGCAATCCTCTTCGTCACACCACTGAAATACTTCTCACGGAAAGAATTGTGTCCCCTGTATGGCATATATTGACCATCCAACAAGTAAGAATGCTGATCTTGATCCTGCATGGTATCAAAATGCAAGCATTAGATTTTATGGGAATATGTTCAGCATATATTGCCATTGGTTTTCCTCCAAACTTTTTCAAACAATTACAAGCAAGAGTAAAGTTGGTTTGGTTTGGTTTTTTTTTACAATTCAATAGCAAACATTTAAGTCACTAGATTGATTAAAGAATTTCAAAATTAGAATGCTAAGGCTTCCATTAGGATTAACAAGAACATATACATCCTACTACAAAGTCTTAACATTTAACAGAAATTAAATTCTGTATGCAATGGATTCTCATTTGACATTGATCAAATACAAGCTGTAAGCAGACAAGGGGTTTTTGTTGGTGTTTTATTTTGGTTTATGTACTCGTTCAAATGTTCTTTATTCTACTCTGTATGGCAAAATGATGCACATTGTTAGTACCAGACACTTGAAGTGTTAACAGCACTGCATCACTAGAAATATCTCAGCTAACATCACCAGAATCCAATCCTTGCATGAATGAATGACAGCACAGGTACTATGCCACACAGACTTTTATAAAGGAAAATATTAAGTTTAGTTTCCAGAAAAAATACCATCTGGAGAATTCAATCAGAGGTTTGTGGAAGGCGGATACAAACAGAAGAGGAACACAAATGACTGAAATGAGTTCCTACAGTTACTGAAGTGCAATCAGAGGATTTTTTTCTTGTACAGTATTCATGAACTTCTGAAAGTTAAAGTTGATACAGTAAATCCCTACACATAATACCTATTTGACATCAGCCAAGAACATAGTTTAGAAAATTGGCCCATTATATATACAAAGGTTTAGTTCATCATGTACTGTGGCTTTATACCATTAAGATACTTGTCAGCTAATGTTATCAATACTGTAAGATAAACAATACATCACACTTTAATCTGAGTGCTAAAGAAAACTGATGGCAACTTTTAAAAATGGTTTTACACTTATGGTTAATGTCAGTTTATTATGATCAATAGCAAGATGGAGCTGAGAGAAGCAGCCTCACATAGAACAACTGAACTGTGCAAAGAGAAAATAAAAACAAGCGTACGACAGAACTAAACCTCTGTTCCGCTAAATGTTTCTTCTCAATGCATCCTCACTGTCATAACCTTTTTAAGCAATGCAGCAACATACAGATTGGTTCGTTACTTAAGTTCACAGTTCAGAGTTATTTATTCATATTTGAAAATAAGGTTATTGTGGAATGCTTTAGCATAAGTACTAGGAACATGGAAGTAGATTTAAGTCAATATTTACATACTATGAAAGTATTACAACGCAAGGATTAATTGAATCCTAGTGGACAATCTCCCCCTCCAGCTATTCTGTAGCCTTTTCAGGCCCTCCCCTAGCAAGATCAACACCTCATCTTGCTTTGGATATCCTAATACCCACTCTGAAGGAGTGAAACAAAAGGTTTTTCAACACAGCAAGATGCTTGTGTGCATGTACAAGTGCCCTCTTCTGGACACACTGAGATACTATGAAGTACTTCTCATCTGCTATCCTAGCAGATACCAGTAGCATGCCACTGGCTTAAATTAACTTGCTAAATGTTAAGTGCCACGTGGCTATCTAACATGTAAAGCATGTACACCAGTAGCAGCAAATTAGTTCTACTTAAATACCGCACTGTTGGAAAATAGCAAGAGAAAATGACCTCAGTAAACCCACTGCAGACATGGTACTATCTGTTGTCTTTTGGTCACCTGTCAGAGACTGCCATCTCCAAAGCCGTTCTCAGGCTGATAATCAACAGGCTTTGAACATGTCCATGGGAAAAAAAAAAAAAATTACTATAGGCAGACAGGAAATGAGGACGAATTAAGACACACTCCTCTCAAGCCAGCCTGTACCCACTTCTCCAGGTCTCTTCTACAGGACCACTCTGAGGAAAAGGGCACTTAATTCTTTCCCTGAAATTGCAAGTCAGAAATCCTTCTTTGACCTAAACGTATAATATATTTTTATAGCTTTGGGATGTGTTTTAATGATAATTCTACATAATTTGCTTGTTTTGAGAAACGGATGGGATATTTGACCCTGAAGGATAATGATGTATGGGTCAACAGTATTTTAACATAAAAATTAATCCCCACAACCTCTAAGAGGTCCCACATCTGTACACCATTCATCTTGATTCCTTAAGTAACAAAATGCTGATTCAGGGTGAAGGGAGGAAGGAAGAAAGGAACTACCCCCTCTACCCCGAAGCTGGTTAGGGCAAAGAGAGGATATGATATGTAAGACAACAAACTTCAAGTTAAACACAGCTGTAAGAGGACCATCTGCCTTCATCAAATGGAAACAGGTTTGGTGCATCACTCCACAACAGAATCCATTTTGTAAATCCAGGCCTCATCAAAAGCTATGCAAATCATTGCTCACTAGATGAGAGGAGGTCTGCAGTCAGGCACGGATTTCTTGGGAGAGCTTACCAAGGAAGCTCCTGGCCCATATCACAACCATTCCAGCTTAAGGGCTTCCATTCCCTACCTCACCCCTGTACAGACATGACTGCCCCATAAAGATGATAATTGCTTTAAAGAAAAATAACAGATTGGGAATTGCTCCTTAAAAAAGGGAAAAGAAAATAAGAAATCCTGAACTACCTGGAGATGCCACTCACTGTTGACATTTACTGGACAAAACAGTTTTAAGGGCAACATGGGAACTGATTAAAGTAAAAGGAATTCTTGGATTTCAGAGACTAATGATCCGAACAAATTCTAACTTAGGATATTTTATATCTACATGGGGAGCTGAATGGGTAGAATCTGACCACTAGGGATAGGCTGCATTTAACTCTACAGAGATAAGAACTGGTCAAAAATAATCTTCATGAAACAATTTGTTGTGACTATTTGGGCATCAGGCACCAGCTTGTTTCGGTAAGGAAGCCAGTCAAACATCCTCAGTTAAGCTCTATCTTGAGTAGCATAAATTGGTAGAATATGCACTCTAAGTATCTGACAGGAATATTTTGCAGTAAGAGAAGATCTCTTATGGAGGGTGGCAGTGACAGTGTCAACTCTCCCTCAAGTACATTAACTGTCCAGTGCAGTTAATATGGATGTTTTTTCTTTTCTCTTGCCTTTTTTTTTTTTTAAAAAAAGTTTAAATTCAGGGAATGGAGTTGAACCACAGTGTTTTAAAGGAGACAGTCTCTTTCCTCCTCTTAACATGACATACTTAGAGAGGAATAAGGAGTACTGCTTGTGATACACAGCTGCATCTAGGGATGAGTAGCTTTTTTCACTTATTTCCTTTAAAACAAGTGTACATAGCTTTCAAGGCATAAAGTTTGTAATTGGTTACTCAACACAAAACAGCGAGACTTCCCAAGAAATCATTTCCAAGACTGATCAGCAACGATCAGCCTACTTGGCACTGTCAGCTCTTCCCCCGGTCTGCCAGCACTACCAAGACGACAAAGACTGCTTCCGTTATTTGTAAAAGTCAGAACTGAAGATGTTCGTTAATCCCTGGTCATTCTTTACCATCATCCTTGTTGTCACTTTGAATAATTTAAGTTCTCAAAACTTAAAGTCTGCTCAAAACAGCAGACTAATTGCAAACAACAGTTATCACATAAAACTTTTGCTCTGAAATGTTTTATGATGACTTCTGTGACAACTGAAAACCAACAAAGCTCTTGTCAAACTGCACGCTACCAAATTGATTTTAGCTAATTTGAGTTTTCAACTCAACACTTATTTGTTCTAAAGACAACACTAAAAAAGGTGTTACAGATCTCCAATAAGCAACAAAAGAGGTAGAAGAAAGAGGAGGAAGCTTAAAGATATCAAGAAAGCTTTGTTTTTCTTTAAATCTTGGCAAATATTAAGTGATATTCTAAAGGTTTTTATGAATCTAGCATGCCTCAGTTCAGCCCCAGGGTAATTACCCACAGTCAGTTTTTTGTTTAAAAAAAGGAGAAAAAAAAAATCTTCCTAGCCTTATCACAGCTTCCTACCACTCTACATCTGGTGCTAGACAGTAGCTACAGAAACCACTTGTACTAATGTTATACAGCTATAAACAACACTGAGCGGTTTCCAAATCAGGGTCATATCCAGGAACAGACACTGCTAAATTCAGTAGGAAAAATTCTACACCAGTAACGACTCTGGAGTGACCATGACACACAGAAATCCTGGACCCATTCAGTGTCATGGATCTGTATGCCCGATGCTCCAATGTCCTTTCACAGGCTCAGAGTTCATCCTTCAGTCAAGTTTCCTGTTTCATCTTGCTACGTAATTTCTAGGTGTCTCTCGTAGCCCTTGTCAATTACAGATCTCTCCTCCAATTTTTTTTTTAAGAAGTCCTGATGAGAAACTTCAAACTAGGAAGCATGTACCAGCCAAATAGATACCATAAATTTCTGTAAGACAGCCAGCAGAGGAATGAAACAAGTAATTCAGCAACAGCTGAAATAATTCAGCATGGGAAAATCAACAAGCCTCAGAAAACAGAAAGCTAGATGTACTATTGTAAAGAAAGGGAACACCAAACAACCCTACAGTTAAACACTGTTAGTAAGTCCACCCCTCCCGAAAACAGCTGGCTGATCACCAGATAAAGATTCCCAAGAACCCTTGTGGTAATAATGCTGTAAGTTTTTATACTCAAATTTTCCTATTGATTAACCACTTACCAGATATTTGATATTTAAGTACAAATGATGACAATTCAGATATAGGTGGCACAGACTGAGACCTTGCAGCCTTACGTAACTATATTTTTTAAGGCTTTTTAAAAATAAACTGGCACAACGGCAGGTATATTTTCACTTGATTTGGGCTGGAAAAATTGGTTCAAACCTCCTCTGACCTAAAACAGAAGACTGGACTCCTACTAGATCACAGTTGACAGACATTACAACATGAATCTACTCGGCCAACAGCTTCTCATTCTTCCACTACTGCTGTATTTCAGTTCTTACATACAAATGCCCACAGTCTTTGGAGAGCTGAACCGGTGTTTTTACTGATTCAAACCCCCCCCCACCTTCACAGTTCAATGAGGGTAGACTCACACACAGTCCTGCCTGCTATAATATCAATTAGAAAGTTTTATTTCAGGTTTGAAGAGACATTGGGGAGATCCATATCCATTTAATACCAGAAGAAGGGACACTAATGTCCACAGAAAAAAGTAATACATCAGGCTAGTAAGCTCTCACCTCATATCACTTCTGTTTTGTTCCTCTCTCGTTCCACACTCTGGTTCTTCACTTCTCTAATTCTTCTGCCTTCAGCGTTTTAGAAGACTAGAAGTTGCTAGCTGGCTACAGCTAGCTGCCCTCTACAACAACTGCCTTCATTCACTTTTATTATTATCACCATAATTTAAGACTGGGGAGGAGAGGAGTTACTAATGACCACCATGGCTGTCCAAAAAAAGCGTTAAATGTTAAAAACCAAACAACTCTTCTGCTCATATTGTGCACATGCTGGAAAAGCCTATTCATATCAATTCTGTGTTCAGTAAGAAATCTTTTCCAGTTGGCACGATTTCATCGTAAACTTAAATAGAACAGACTGGATGCTTACAAGACAGTGAGTTATATACCACCTTTTGTGAGGTTTTTAATCCAACATTTATGATCTTCATGCTTATGATTAAGTACAATAGATCAATACTTCAACTAGACTTATTCACTTTTTACATTCACTTTGGTCTCCTTTATATTACAAGCACAATCAAATTGCACCACCAATTTCATGTTCAGTAACTGATTGAATTAATCTCCAGTTAAGAGTTTAGAGTGTTGATAGTGAAATCGAATTTGCTGTGAAATCTGGAATTCATTATTGGTGGCAAACACTGGGGAAACTGGAGGACTGCATAATGACACTACAGGATTTGTAAAACTTCTTAGCCACTTGTGAGTACTACGCTAAGCTGAATTCAAAGGCACTTGTGAGTGCCTGTTACAAACCAGTTTAGTAAAGCAGACAGGAACTGTCTGGAAATATAAATGCTTATATATTCATAAAAAATCATTCTTTCATTTAGGAAAAAGAAAAATGGCCAAAGCTCTGACTATTGAATTTTATGATCGTAATTGGTGAGTCAGAAGTATCCAATTCAAAGGTTGTTCAAGATATTAAAACAGGAAAAAACATGTCCCAGGTAAGGGACACTGGAGTGGGGAAATCTTAGATAGTTAGATGCCAAACAGCAAGCAGGCACTAGCTAAGGAGTCAATATGTATTTGTTATTTGGAAAAGTTTTGCATCATCAGAAACAGTACACGGGTTCTGGTATCTTTAAATTACCTAAAAGGCATCTGGAGTCCTGAGTGTAAGCACCTGCACAGTTTTATCTAAGCAGTAAGCCTGCCAACTAGACTCAGGTGCTCAGAGTTAAGCATTTCCAGACATGAACCTCTCAAAGCATGTACTGAAGAACAGGTGATGCACAAGAATAACAAATGATGAAAGTCTATTCGCAGAAAGGTGGATATATTTTTTTAAATTAGAACATGTTATCCTACAGCACTGGCATTAATAACTCCTGCAGAAAACCTCCAATGAACACCCTGAGACATGCATGTCAAAAACTTCCATAATCTACCCTCTTGGCTCGCTACTGGTAAAGTTGGCAGCTCTGGCTCGAAACTCCACATACAGTGTTTTAAAAAACATTCAGGTGTTGCTTGAGAATCTCAGTCATCATTAGCATTATGAATGCAGTACTGAAACCATGCTGTGTTATTAGAGCAAGCACCATGCAGTCTGACTGTACCTCCTGTCATTTAAAATAGCTCTTCCAACTGACCAGGAATGTACTAAAAACACTTGCTCACTGTTTGCATGTGTTTTCATTAACAATTTGCTTCACCTTTGTTTAGCATCTGTCCTGATTTCAGCTGAGACAGAGTTAATTTTCTTTCTAGTAGCTGGTATAGTGTTGTGTTTTGGATATAGTATAAGAACAATGTTGA
>NW_010972596.1:1551564-1571674 GCF_000737465.1 Haliaeetus leucocephalus
TTTTTTATTCTCTCCCCCATCCCACTGGGTGGAAGGAGTAAGCAAGCAGCTGCATGGTGCCGGCTGCAGTTAAGCACGACAGCATCTCTTTTAACAGTATTAAGTGAGAGAAGCAGCAAGAATGCAAAGGAGACCTGAATGCAATACTCCCTGGTCCCAATGCCTCAGGAGAGGCACTTGGCATGTCCCAAACCAAAAAAAAGCCAATGTGCTTCACCATACTTATATCACAGCTACAATATTATTTCAAAAGCTAAAAAAGTACTACTCCAAAAATGAAGTGACAGAATTGAATACGGTCTACCTGTACTGCAAGACTCACAAAGGCATTTATAGTATTTACTTGGGCATCAAATTACACTTTGAAATCAGTGGGAACTTAGGCATCTAGGCATCTCTGTGGATCAGATTCACAGAGTTCAGTTTTCCAAGAAAAGCACATACAGCTTTCACAAGTAACCATAAGTTCAAAGATCTCTCTCTCACTATTAAGCAGCTTGCTCAGGATTAAAAGTTTATCAAAACCTGAGGAGAAAAAGGAAAAGACCAAAACCAGAACACCCCCCTAAAACACTACTCGATTTATTTTAAAGAAATGTGTGGCAATTTTACAAAAGCTCGAACTCCCATCATAAAAAACTCAAGTGCAATAGAAATAAGGATCAAATGCTGAATACAACAAACTTTTCATGAATGCGATAGCTAGTATTTTACACAATATAATCAAGAATTCAAGCTTACCTTGAATTCTTTCACCTTTTCCATGGTTATCAGGCGCCTTGATGTGTGGCTGGAAAGCATCTGCTCACAGTTGCTAATAAGTTTCAGGCATGGGTGGCGGGGAATGATCTCTTCTGTGTATCTGGAAGAAATAAACATTCATAGAGCTGTAAGCTCATGAATTGGAAGACTTGCGTCTGAAACTAAATTCATACAGATTCTTCACAAAATGGCTTACACTAGAAAGTTGCTATGCATTTTAATCTATTAAAGAAATTCAGGTATTGGTGCTCCAGAGTTTTTACATCATGTATTCCAATCATCTTGTGACATAAAACGTGTAGAATAAATTAAAACCTCACAGTAAAGACACACACCCACACACATTTCCTACATGTATTTACATGATGTTAATGTATGCACACAGGCCTGCCTGTATAATTTCAAGTAGAAAATTCCTCAGGCTATCAGAAATAATAACTTATCCAATCAGAGCTGTAATTTTAAAAATGTATTCCACAGTCAACATATATAAAGTTGCAGGAACAACAGACTTAACTCTGGCTCCCTAAAAGGAGACCATTGTGCTTCAATTCCAAAACGTATTAAACCAGCTCTCATTAGACAGTGACATTCCTGGACTTCAAAATTTGGTGTTACAAGTTTATCACATTGTAATTACTTTTTCTGAAGGGAAGAAACAAAAATCAATTATCTTTTAACATCAGATGGTAGCAACACTGGCTTGCAATTAAATCCTATCTACAGAAGCAAGCAGTTAGTGTTTTAAATGCCCCCATCTCATAAGCATACTACTTTCTATAGAAACAGCTTTCTCTAGATTGCTTTCAATCTCTCCAAATGCTGGAAGAGGAATTTAAGGATTTAAGGGCTTTGCGTGGGACTGCAGGAGCTAGAAGCATTGACCTAGCTAGTAAGTATGAGAACAGACATCCTTCCTATATACTGAAATATAGATCAGCTATTTAGTCTTAGTTTTTGTAATAAACTTTCCTGTAATAGTTACAACATAATACTGAAAATGGTATATGGTATTGTCAGTGATTATGATTTCATGTAAAATGCTTGCTCTCATGATGCCCCAATGCTTGGGGGTCAGTCAACAGAAGTCAGACATTAAAAAGCAGAACAACTTTCACACCTATCACTTGAAGTTAAAAGGTACAAAGGAGGAGCTTCACATTTTTCCTGTGAAGGAGTAGATTTTCTGAATGCACTTCACAAAATAAATGTATTGTTCTGGGAAAAAGAGAAGTCACATGTAACACAACTCAAAATAGAATCCATCCAGCTGCTGATGGAAATCTTGACATTTCTTAAAGATAATATGAGCTGTTAAACAAGTAAGACAATACCAAATACAGACTTGTAAATAGGAAAAAAAACAAACAGTACTGCCTCTTTGCATTGTTGCAAAACGTCCAGATCGCAAACAACCTTTCAGTTGCTTCTCACATGTGGAATCAAGCCACTACTTTTGCTAGGTGAAGTCAGAACATGCTTCTGACAAAGGAGAATCAAATTAATTCTCAGCTGTTTTTTCTATTACACAAGACTTTTGATGCATCTAGTACCACCAAACTGCCTCTTTCTCTTACAAAGGTAGGCACTCTGCCACATCTTAAAAGTCTCTCTTCATAACCATATAAAAGCCTGACTGCAAAGGAATTAAAAGAATTCAGACTCAACAATGATTTCAATGTCAGATTGAAAGAGTAAACTTTGGAGCAAGATGCTATCTTGCAGAGGGAGAGATCATTATCACTTTGTTAAAAAGCCTTGTCTGTTAGCATTAATGCATATATTTCTACATTCTTTCAGGTAAAACTCAGAACGTTATCAAGTAAGAAATATAGTAGCAGTGGTTTTAACAGACATCCATTTTAATCCTGTTTCGTTTTTGAGTTAAGATAATACACAAAGATCTCGAATAACATATGAACCTGATGGCAGGTGTTGCCAAGGGATATTTGATAACAAAACATATTAGTAGACAGCATCTTATCTTCCCCTCACATACCTGCTTTAATGTTTGTTCCTGTGTTCATCATTATAGCTGAAAATAAAGTGCCTACACTAATATTCTGTGCTGATATAGTGACTCCTGTATTTCAATTCATAGTAGTATGTACAAATTCACTTTTTAAGAGGCATCCCAACTAGAGCTTGAGACAGCCAACCTCCCCAAAACAGCAACTAAAGTAGAACCAGAATATGCAGTTAATAGTTACCTAAAGTTAAACACTTTATACTGCTGTACTGAGGAAGCATGCTCTTAGCAATGTTCAGTGAGCAGACAAAAAGCTCTGGTATCTTGACAAAAAGAATAAACTCAGTAATTCCAAAGACAGTTTATTGACATGGAAGCTAAGAATTCACAACCACACATGGTCTGTCAGGGTTAAGCATGTATAGACAGACATTTTGAACAATTAGCTATAATACTGTTAACAGCATTCATTGTTTTGTTTGTGAATAGTCTTAAAAGAAAAAAAGCCTAAGATACAAATTCTATCATTAAAAAACCCCACAAGCTGCTAAGTGCACTCTTCTGTTATGGAAGCATGTAACAGAAATGGCTCCCTCTGATTTCCAAATTTTCAAAACAGCATGTGATAATTGTATGTAGGACTGTCACAAGCCATTTCCATGGTGAAACCAGGGACAACAACCACTTTATGTATCAGTATAGTTTGACTATACATAGAAACATGTGACATTGTAGAAGCTACCTTCAGAGCAAATCTACATCTGGAAGACACTTAAGTTACTGTACATCAACTCCCCACTTTACTGTGAAACAGCTTTGGGAAAAACAAAAAAAACAAAACCAAAACAAAACCCTCAAAACCTTATCTAAGAGATGCTGAAGAAAGATATGCAAACAGACGTCTTTCCTTTTAAACCCAGTTCTAATCCCAGGCTGCACTACTGAGCAGACAGCATCCTGCAGTCTCTGCTGGCCTCTCTCGTCCTTACAAGGCTGCTCCCCTACGCTTCCTGCCTCTCACTGCCATCTCTTGGTCACTTGACTTTTGATTTCTCAGAAGAAAGCTAAATTAGTAGTGCCAAACCCCAATGAGCCAAGAATGTTCTCTTACAGGACCTTGTCGTGCACCTCTATCAACTACTGTGGTAGAAACACATACTAATAAGAGCCTTGCCAGTACTATCTTAGAAATCTATCTGCACCTTGAAAGTCTAATTTTCTAAGCTTAAACTTCAACCCATTGGACATGCATTTGCAAGGACATGTGAAGGCTTTTTCTTTTTGGTAATAGTCAGGAATTATCTCCACCCAAAAACCTTATTTCAAAATCTGCTTTCCGTCCTACGAAGTTTTGAAATATGAAGTCTGAGCATTACTCTTAAGTGCTAGTACTATGGAAGTTCCAGCTCTACTATGCCCCAAAAGAAAGCACAGTGAGAATGTAGCACCCATTCTGACATACTACATACCAGAAATCAAGAATACATACTCAGGCCTGTAAATCGGCAGCCAATAAACTAATCTTCCTCCCATCACCAGATATTCTGCCGCAAACTTCAACAGGTCAAAAAAGATGTCACTTAGATGATAACTGGATGAAACGAAGATGTGATTGTCTGTGCTAAACAAAAAATTTACAAGTGTAAACATAAAAGCACATTTAAAACCTGCATTTTTAGTTAAACAACCAACAAAAAAAAAGCCTAAACAAAAAAAAACCCAAACCACAAAATAGCACTACCTGAGATTTGCAAAACTACCTAGGACAATTCAGGAGTACAACTTCTACTATGAGGAATATGACTTCCCAAATTCCTCTACTGGCTCTTTAGACTATCATCGTTAGTACTTGTGGAAGTCAAAGAATCACAAGCATGTAGGGAATAGTTATTTTGCTCAGCATCTTTCTTAAGGGCAATTTAGAGTAAAGGGCAGAAGACAAGGAAGGCCAGACAGTGCAGAAGCCATGTGTTATCTCCGAAGAGAAAGGAGCAGTGGAAATCCAACAGAGAAGATTAAGGTAAAATAGAGGTATTCCTTTTCAGACTGATTTTGCAGCTTGCAGGGACTGAAGAGAACTTTCTGAGAATATGAAACACAAGGTAATGGTGGTTTACAGAGACGAGAAATAGGATCTGAAATCTGAATACATGCAAATGATAAGCAGGGAGAACAAAAAACAAGAGGATTTCAGGAAGTTGCATACTAGTTTTGCGAACAGAACCAAAAGGGCTTTTCTGCTTTAATTATTAGTACTATCATTTTTTTTAACTGCTGACAGCCAACCAAGAAATAATAAAGATTCTAAAACTATGACCGTGTTTCCATTAAGACATTTATATTCTACAACTGACAAGACAGTTTACCTACCTTCTTTCAGCTGACTTAACTGTTTCCTTTTGTGAACCCGTTCTGCGAGTAGCTTCTCTGATACCATATGGTGCTATACAAAGCAAATGCATAATGCAGAGATGAGAACCTCACCCTTTGTCAAAATAACATACAATTATATTATACACACACAACAGTACACAAACTGTGGCTTATACAAAGTTAAAAAAAAAGAAAAGCTTTTACAAAGTGAAAGTCAGTAAGGGTAATTTCTTCAAGATCTATTAAAAGTTTCTTGCTGCAAAAGGTTACTTTAAAACTGTTTCAAAGAAAGCCCTTCAGCTGAAGAGGCTTCTAGCAGCCAGACATTTGCTACACTACAAAGGACAATGCTTTTCTGTTTTGTTCATTAAAAGATACTCCTTACATTTCCAACATGTGACAAATGATCCCATCCTCTTTTGACAGACACAAACATCTCTCCTACAGCACTTAGCTAACCTTTCTCAAAATGAAATTGTATATATTGGAATTTCTTGCCAACACATTACACAAATAGTAATTCTCGCACAGACAGAGAAGAGCCAGAGATGGCTTTCTCTCATACATTTTTGCACATTTCTAATAGCATAACATACTTATTTCATGTTCAACACATTTCTTTTTGTGAGACTTGTTTCAGCATCATGGAAGCACGCATATAACCATTTTGTAAACAAAGTAGTTGTGACACATTTGCAAACTCAGTTCTAAGTCATATTAATATTCTATATTATCTTATTGCCAAACAGGCCAAATTAAAATTAGCAGGCAACCCACAAGGAAAAGTCACACTCTACTCCTAATTAATATGAATGTGTCATCCTAAGAGCCAGCACTAGAGATCAGAAATTGCTGTATCAAGGTCTTTTATTTAATCCCTTAGCCTCTACTCCCTCTCATGCATTACAAATGTGTTAAGTACATAGGTTTCTAAAAGATCAGAGGATCCTTTCAAACTGCTAGTGCTTCTAGTAGTTAAGGGTATCAGAAATACATTAAAATTTCTCTTTGGAAACACTCCAATAAGCACTTAACATAAGTCGCCAGAAGTTCATCAGAGCTGCATGGCAGATTCCAGTGTGTTGCAGATCAAGTCCTAACACCAACATGGACCATTCTGATAAGAAGTCTCTGTGCATCAATAAAGTTATGCCTTTACTGAATGAGACTTCTTTGAAGGATGATTTTCAGCCATATTGATTTCTACTGGCAAACATAGTATTCTCTCCATGGAAGAAAGTATTATCACCAGCTCCATTACATGTTTATAACTATCTTTAAATTATGCAGATCCGATTTCCACAATGCAGCTCTCAATGGTCATCTTTTGTAATATGGAAACTGCAGATCTGAGCACTCGTCAAGACATTAAATCAATGTACATAGGCATAGATATAGGCAATGATCTTTTAGGCATCGTTATTAGGCAACATGAACAAACTTACGATCTGTAATGATTGCATCAAACAGCATCCCTTTTCGCCATATTGGTCTTGAAGAGTCAGAAACTAGTGCATCAAGGTAATATTTCTCTAAACCATACTGTCGGAGATTAGCTCTGATATTTTCATCTGGTCCTCTCCATTTCTGGTTCTTTCTGCTTGCCTTGCCTGGGGCGGAGGGGGGACATGGAACAGAAAAAAAAAGCATACTCAACAGCAAACTATTTTATAAGAAAAGCTTTCATATACTCTTATCATTTAATTTAAAGGAAAAGAATTAAATATCACATACAAACCCAGAGTTTATCTCCTGCCTTATTTTGCTCACTGTCACAAGTATTTGCGATAAACTTCACAAGTAGCAAGGAATAATGAAAATACATGAGAAAAGTTCTGCTGCACCATCTACATAGGGGCATCACAGAACACATTTACAAAAATGTTGGTTTGTAAGATGTTTTCACTATCCATCAGTCATAATCCTGTCCAATAAGTCAGATTCAATTTCCACTGCAGTTTTTCAGAGAAGTAAGAATGGGATTAGACCTCCTGGGTTAGATTATGAGAAGCTTCCTACATCACAGGCTAAGAAAGCACACAGCTGTTGTAATTACTATTTGGAACTTTGTTTTAGTTTTCATTATTCCTTTTATTAAATATTTCCTGCTTAAAAAATAAGTGAATAGCTTAGCTAGGATACATGTAAATTTGTCAATAAAAATAAGCATGACCAAATAAATCCTGTGAAGATTAAGGTTGCTTTAAAATCCACTAAGTATCGTCTGCTACCATCAGTATTCTTAAATTCCAGAGTAAGATTTCAGTGGCTTAGAAATATTTAACATACCTAATCCATGGATTGTGTTGTAATCTATATCAGCACCACACACATACGCTCCAAAGTGAGCTGAGGAGATTAGAAGGCCACCTATAAAGGGAAGAAAAGGGGAAAAGTATAAACTGCTGTCATAAATGTTATCTGTGTTAGGATTTTTTTGCTCAGGAACTTCAGGAGTTTACACCAGTAGGACACTAGACCCAAAGCTAGACCCAAGGGGAAAAAAAAAAAAAAAAGAAATAAAAAAAGAGAATTAAAACTACCAACCAGTTAGAATCACTATGCAACTATAATCAGAAATAATAACACTAAGTTCCTTGTCTGTTATACCTGATCTTCCTTATCTTGCTATGCCTTATGTCACCCTTTATCTCTGGAGACTGTTCTTAGGAGTTCATTTAAGGTTTTCTGTATTTCAAGGCAATAAGATCCTTTAATCGTTACATGAACCAAAACTTTTAATTCTACTTTGCAAGGAGCAGGATTTCAAACTGTTGGCAAACAATCTGAAAAATCATCACCAAACAAATGGCAATTCTACCATGCCTGTTCTCAAAGTCAGTCTCCTTAACTGTGTCTAAAATCAAGCTTGTATAATGTGGCCATTCCCTGAGTAAGAAGCAATGGTCAAGAACCTTATAAATGTAAGTATCTTCAATGTGAGCAGCAATATCAAAAAAGTTTCCGTAATTGTTTTGCAGTGTGAAAGCTATATACAGATGCATTTTTTCTGTGAGTGTGCCACCTGTTTTGTCAGTACATTTATTAGCATACTCATCCTGCAATAAAACTAATTTTTAAATCACTACTATTGTGATCTGCTTTCCTAATTAAAAAAACCAACTACCAAAAACGCCTGTGTGATTTCCCCTTAAAACTGGACGATGGTTGAATAGCCCACAGAAAAGAGCAAATGACATTATCTCATTAACAGCTTCCAAATGGAAAAAAAAAAAAAGACAGACAGCAGAAGATTACTGTCCTGGTTTCAGCTGGGATAGAGTTAATTTTCTTTCTAGTAGCTGGTATAGTGTTATGTATTGGATACAGTATAAGAACAATGTTGATAACACACTGATGTTTTCAGTTAGTGTAAACACTGCTTAGCAACAAGTCAAGGATTTTTCAGCTTCTCATGCCCAGTCAGCGAGAAAGCTGGAGGGGCACAAGAAGTTGGCACAGGACACAGCCAGGGCACCTGACCCAAAGTGGCCAAAGGGGTATTCCACACCATGTGACATCATGCCCATGACCTCCCATAT
The DNA here is from genome assembly GCF_000737465.1 of Haliaeetus leucocephalus. NCBI lineage: Eukaryota > Metazoa > Chordata > Aves > Accipitriformes > Accipitridae > Haliaeetus > Haliaeetus leucocephalus. The sequence continues at coordinate 1,560,211 of NW_010972596.1, forward strand.
AAACTGGGGGGAGTTGGCCTGGGGGGCCAATGGCTGCTTGGGAACTAACTGGGCATCAGTCAGCAAGTGGTGAGCAATTGTACTGTGCATCACTTGTTTCATGTATTCCAGTTCTTTTATTATTATTATTGTCATTTTATTATTATTATCATTATTATTTTCTTCCTTTCTGTCCTATTAAACTGTTCTTATCTCAACCCATGAGTTTAACTCTCCCTCCCCCAATTCTTGCCCCCATCCCACTGGTCAGGGCCAGGGATGGGGAAGTAAGCGAGCACAGCTGTGTGGTGCTTAGTTGCTGGCTGGGGTTAAACCATGACAATTACCAGAGCTGTGTTGTCGAGTCATTAATAAGGAGGTACATAGCTAACAAAATGGTTTAAAACGGAACAGTGACTGAGAACAAGGTTGTGAACCCCACACAACTGATGTTAACTGCTTATGGATACAAACGGTCCTGCTAAAATAAAGGGGCAGATTGCTCCAGGACGAAGAGCTCACCAGCACAGGGAACAACATGCAAGCTAGCTGTGCCGGTGACACCAGTTCTCCCACTCACCAGCAGCATGAAGAGAAGCATCTCAGGCGGCTGCATTGCCCCACGCCACCCACTCAGCACCAACAAATCCCTAACACGCACTGTGTGCGCAGGCTAAAGATCCCATCTCAGGGCACTAGAAAACGCCTACACCATATGCTAATGAACTCTACCAAAACTGAAGCTGAGGGAGAAAGAGAAAAAAAAAAAAATTCCTCTGCTTTTTCTTGTGAAATGGATCAGGGAAAAGCAAGGTTACTCACCCCAGAGGAGTCACCCATTTCCCTTCTCGGCTGCAATCCCTCAGAACAGATGGGCAGTACCTCCAGAGGGTCAAGACAAATTTAGCTAGCCCTGACCCCAAGTATGGCATACCACCCAGTCCTATAAAAAAAGTAAGAAGAAAGTACTTTGCCCATCTAAGAATGTTTTTAATCACAGGGAAAAAGAAGTTAGGAAAACATGAACTTACAGCTTTTAATAAATCTCAGCTGGTACTAGTTCAATTGTGTTCAAACAGAAGGCGCATGAATACCTAAATACTCTCATACAGCCAGCCCTTTGACCTACTGTATCAAACAGATGTATACAAAGGGTGGATCACAGAATCATTGTGTCCCCTGATGACTATTAGCAGAATGATGATGGCACCGAACATCCTGCCTTTCTACCATACACTATTGCCCCCACCTCTTCAGCACAGAGAAGGGTCTGGTCATAGCACTATCCTCCAGGATGTCAAAGAAAAAATTCCTGTCATTTGCAATTATGCAGTATCATAAATTGGCAAAGGGAAAGTAGGGACAAGTATCTTGCAAAGGTACAAACAAGCAGCTTACTGAGATAGCTTGAACAGATTGTCTAGGAGGAAGTACAAAGTATTCAGGTAAAAGACTTGATTTATTCTTCCAGAAACCTGCAGGCCTCCTTCTGCCCAACACCGAGGAAAGAATATCTAAACAGTTTATGGAAGTTATGTTTTAGAACTCAAAAACAATCCTAGCCATTCCAATTCTGCTTTACAAAAAAGGGGAATCAAGTCTCTTAAACCAGACTGGTCAAAAGCACTTTTTATTCCAAGGACAAATTGCAACTGTCCACTCTTACACTAACATGGAAGACTTGTGATTTGGCTCATCCAGCAAAACCAGTTTGTCTCCAACAAGCAAGCACCATTTTGCAAGGCCATTCTGATTTGATACTATTTACCTTTTCAGCATAAAAACCAGGAAGAAATCAAGCCAGGTATTAATTAAAGTTGCACCAATAAAGAAATCTGAACTGCAGTTTCTTCAAAATACTCCTTTCCAAACCCATCAGCTCAGACTCACTGCATCACTCTCAATTCTGAGCTACCTCCCAAAATTCCAGGGGCAGGGCACTGTTGCACTGACAGTCTTGAAAATCCTCTAAAGGACCTCAAGAGACAATTGAAATTCCTGGGGTTTACTCACCAAAAGGAGGTGCAAAAGCCACTGTTTTGTTGTTTAGTCATAAGTACACTTTACTGACAAATGGCGTGCCACCCAGTATCTCCAGTGTCCCTACATACCTTTAATCTCAAGCCTATATATTACAGATGTCTAGTGCAATAAAACCACAAAAATTGCAATTCAAATCATTAGGCGATTTGGGGAGAATTTTGTATATATTGCCTTTTGAACTGAAATACAACTTAACATTTATCTTCAATTTCTACAGCTTCACCACTTCTGTGTGATTTTTCTTTCTCTAGCTTTACACTTCCTTTTTTTTTTTAATTTGATTTTCACTCCCAAGAGAATGCATGCTCTCAGAGAATTTTTTGTGATTTAGGTTTAGCATATTTTTGTAAAAAGACACAAAACCACAGACAGCAAAATAAAACAAACTGCTTCGAGATGAAGTAGAGGAATTTCCTCAGCGTTTCAAAGGGTACTACCTATGTGCAAGGAACAAAAGGAGGAGGAGGAGGAGGAGGAAATTTCATAAGACATTATTATGCACACAAAAATATTCAGGTTTTATATGAAGAAAAATTTAAGACAAAAACATCTAGTTCACCAAAGCCCTGTGTTTCCGAAAATATTATATCCCTGATCTGTTTTCCATGGTACAGAGAAGCCAAATGCTAATAAGAATTTGTCCTACTAGTGACCCTGTAGTGTTGTCTCCTCTTTCCCTAACTTCTCTGCAGTGATTTCTGCAGTTAAATCTCTTCATCCTCCCATTAATATATTTTTGTATGCATCTTACACACAGTCTTCTTGATCAAAGTTTAGCAAAATACAGGTCCGAAACACAGCCTTTGCTATGCTTTTGAAGAAACTACTATAGGTAGCTTAACACAATATACTCTTGTACAATTAAATGCCACAACCTGACACAACAGATCTTCTATTTCACCTGCAAAACGTCCGAGTTTCCCTTAGGTAAAAAGGGCTTCTATGCCACACACAGTAATATGTGGAATAAAAGCTCCCCCTCCTGGCTTAACTAAGAAAAGTTCAGCTGGGGGCAAATACATGGTGTGAATAATATTATCCTGAAGATGAGACGTGATGGTACAAGAAACTGATCGCTATTGAATGCTATGGCCAAACTATTGCTATATTGTGTTATATGCCCAGAAGTGCCCTCAGCACTCCTCTAAATAGCCACCTCCAAAAATGCTGCTCCTTGTAACATTCTGAAAGTGGCTGCAGGGAGTGCTCTATCCAAATTTCAGTTGTTAGTCACTTTGGATCTTAAGCAGTCCATCATATGCATGAACTGGCATTTAAGCCATGTTACATAAAATAATACAGTGAAGATAGATTTGTCAGAAGCATTTACATCTTCTGAAGTTGATCTCCCTCCCCCAAAATCCCTTTCAAATTAACAAAATATTCATTTTATAATCACCATTTTGCTTTTGGCACCACCTCAAGTATCAGTCAAGCACCAGAAGCCGCTGCACCAGGTAAAAGTATGTTAACTGCTCGCACCACAATCTCCCACTTTTTCCCGCCAACAGAAAAAAAAAGTGTATATACCTGTTCCAACAAATGGATCATACACTACATCATTGGGTTTTACTCTCCCATGGTTTGCCATAATGAAAGACAGGCAGGCATCCATGCTCGTATTTCCAATGAAGTGTCTCTTTTTTACACTATAGGACTCGATAAGTTCTCTTTGGCCATCTGCAATCTGTTGAAACATTTAAAATCACTGTCAGGTCTTAGATACAAGATATAAGCAGACAGGCTAACAGACTTGCTTAAGTGGCACCATCCAACAAACAGGTAACTCTTCATTTCATAACACATCACCTTGCTTTCTGCCATCTGAAAATATGACAGACTTCTTTCCAGGCAACAGATATCTTGGTTCAACACCTACATAAATTCTTCAAGACAGAGGTCAAAAATATACAAACAATTTAAAGGGAAAATTCTTCTGAAGAAATAAAAATCAGTGCAACTTTACTATTATTCTAGGTATCAGAAAAACAATTCCTGGCAATTCAGAGTTAAAAGAATTTCAAAATTATGAGGAGTAGAAATGCATGTTAACACATGCGTGCACATACACACACACATGCTTAAGGTAATGCAGAATTTCCATCTTCACTGGCATTTCTGTCACACTCAAAATCTAAATTTAGGATAGTGTTGACAGCTCGGAATTTACTGGAAAAACAAAGACCACATGCTAACATTTTTATATCAGACTTCCAAAATATGTTGAAGAGGACCAAAGCAATCTGGAAGAACACATGTTCAAAAGCTCTTCCAACACTATCCCCCAGCTCCAGCCAACATCAGTCTTACTGGGTAAACAAAATACACTTGCCTAATTTTTTCAGGTTGGTTTACTTGTTTTTAAACACTTCAGGAATCCAGCACAGATGGGACAACAGCTGCAATGTTTTGCAGTATTGCCACATCCTAGGGTGCTTTCACATTAATCACAGGCATGGAGAATATTTACAGGTGCGAACAGATCACTTGGATCTCTAATTTCTCTGTATTCAAGCCCCTGACCATAGCTGTATAATGTCAGCAGTGGTTCTCCCTCCTTCCAGCTGCCCTTGACCCAGGACATTGCAAGCACATATTCCCATCAGTGGCTGGTGTCATTCTGGAAGATGTCCTTCGGGAAGCCACTTTTTTTCCTCACAAAAAATAAAAGACCAGATCAGATTTCCTCAGGATATCCTAATAATGCAGCAGGTTTGGAGTGCATACACCAACAGGCAAGGAAGCCTGGAGTAAAGACCTCAGACGACAAGCTCCAAACAGTTTTTGGACGTGGTTCCTACTGTACAGCACTGCACTGTCAGTGTCCCTCCGGGTGAACCTCTACCTGTGGGCTGGACTCGCTGATGTCCAAATCCCCAGGGATCAATCAGCCCGTGCCTTTCCACGGAGGTGCCTGTCAGGACCACCCGAAGCACTTACAGAATGCTCCAGCCAGGCTGATGCAACTCAGGGGGGCCGCAAGGCATCTACGGTTCCTGTAAATCTGTCTTTGTGTTTGAAAAAAGCTGCTCCATCTGGGCCAACAATAATATAATACACCAGCATAGCTGTGCAGTCTCGCTGCTGTGTTGAGTTCCCTCAGTGGAGGACAAGATAAGGTGTGGTCCCAGATACAACTTCAATATTTTCCACCTCTAAAATGCCCAATTAACCTGCTTTTTCCTAGTCACAATAAGAGCTTTCAAGACTTGCCTAAGTGTATTATGCAGGGACAGATTCAGCCATAATTATATTGCCTGCTTCCATTAAGGCTCAACACAATTTTTTCCATTCAAATTGAAGAACACTTTCCTGAAAATACAAGCTCGTAAGAACTGAAGCAAGTGTACTCACGCACCCATCTACCAAAATACAGGTGAAAGGGCTCTTCTGGAACATTATTAGGATCCATTCCATAATCTTCCAAAATCCAGAAGATGTGTTCTGGATTCTTTAAATTTACTTTTCCTTTGAATGGCAGAAATTCAAGGGCCTATACAATAAAGAAAAACAGAGTAAAAGATAACAGGGTCAAATTATTGAAATACACAGCCCACACAAAAAAAAACAACAAAAAACAAACCACAATTCCACTTGTGGGAAATGATAGGTTAGTACTAAAAGTACATTCGCAATTTTCTCTGGATTTTTGAAATGCCTTTCTTGTGAATAAAGATAGCTCAAATGATTAAGGATTAGAAATCAGGGATAACTTTTTTATTAACTGAACAGAACCCAACTTTAGAGGAAATGAACTGTGCATATTAATTATGCAATTTTCAAGTTACAAAAACAACACGATGATGAACAATGAGATTTAAAATCTCAGTGGTGTGCAGCTACACCGATTTACATACTCAGCATTATTTCATGCACACAAAAACTAAACAAACAGGAAAGTACAGGAAACCTGTACTATTAATACAGGTAATTTCCGTCTCTGTAAATGAAGTAAATAGGATAAATAGCTGCTAGAAATAGAATGTGGATGAGCAAAAATTAACAGTAATTTAGAAAAATTTCCTAAGTAAAAATACTGATACATTTAGGAGGAGAGCACAGGTGCAGACAAGAGCATAAGGACAGAACAGGAAATCAGCACACAATCCACAGCTTGCAGCTGAAGTCACTGGACTGGCTTGTTCCGCATTCTACAGCAATAAATGCCTACTACAGAGATCAAGCAACAGATTTTCTAAAAGTCTAGCACCTAACTCCAGCCATTTGAATCTTACAGTTTTGGGCATTAAGCTTCAGCTTCCCCAGCACACTGGGCTGAAGTCAGCAGTGATATTTGTTTGTCTTTGTATATGCCTTACTTGGTCTATTTAGAAAAAAAAAAAAAAATACAAAGTCATGAATTTTGAGGAGCATGTTAATTTAGACACAAAGATCTCACTTAGAGCTGAGAAGGCATAAGCTGTAAACTGTTTTAAGATCTTCAGAAACCCAAACTTAAATACACTCTAGACAGCACTGATAGCATGGCATAAGAACAATGTGAATAGATTAAATGTCAAAGTTTTCTTAAAGATCTACTTACATCTATCTTTTTAACTTTCTGTGCTTGGGTCAGTGTTTTATTAAATGTATGAATGTGTACTTTGTAAGTAGAGTCTGACTGTAGATATGGAAGCTGAAAAAAAGGCAAAGACACTTTCATTAGTACAGCTGCAGTACTATTCAGCGTGATTAAGGAACCATATTATCCAGATACTTTATATGCATACCATCTTGTCCATTGGATAGTTCTTCAGACATGCATAGAGCTCCCCTGCAGATCTTCCATGACCCCACAGTTCAAATATAGACCTGAAATTACAAAGTCTTTTTAGAGTGCAGTCATACAGTGGAGGCGGCGGGGGGGGGAAAGCCCTGCAGATACTTACTCCTTTTAACCTTCTTCGCCAAAGGATTTAGGCTTTGCTTTATGGAGTACTGAAGTGCATTATTTAACTCTTGGCACATGCTTAAGTTTTGTTCTTAACAGGGACACACTTATTTTTAATCCTAAACTGGAATTCGATTAAGCTTTTACGTTTGGTAACGTATACTAAAAGGTAAATTTCCATCTTAAGTACCCTTAGATATCACCAAACCTTTTTCTGGTACACAGTGATACTAGTGAACGAGCCAAAATTCATCTGTACCTATCGATTCGGTGGGGTAAGCAAAGGCTGAAAAAGGTCAAGAACAGACTTTCAAAGTGTTACACTACCCTGGAGTAAAACAAATTGTGAAACTGTAACATCCTATGTATAATGACATCATCACAGGTTCTATCCCATTTTAAGACATGCTTATGATGTCTCATATTTTCAGATGTTTAAACACTATGCTGTCTCACACTTTTTTTGTTTCGTTTCCGTATTGCTGGCTTTAAGAAAAGCACTGCCTTGGAAGATGAGATAACTGATGCTACTGTAACGAAGGCACAACATCCCATCATAGACTTTTCCCCCAACATTAAAATATCCAAACTGAGTGGACTTTCCGTATCAAAGGAAAAAAAATCTTTTTTAGTACAGGAGTCCTAGGGCACTGCATGTATTGTTGGACACTCTTATGTGCATTTGCAACACATCGTAAACACAGCCTTTAAGGATTACCAGTGCCATGTAGTACCTTTTCAAAGATGACTCCTGAAAGCAAATCTTCAAAACATTCAAAGGTTGAGCTCACTCAAGCAAAAATAAGCGAGAACTACATTTTACTAAGTGACAATACCAGATACCAAGACCCAGTGGTAAGCCATTTTCTTCAAGTATTCCTTTCCTGAATAAATTATTTAAGGCTATATTTCTAACCTGCCTCTACCCTGAAAAAAAGTACATTTTTCACAGTGTCTAATTTTTCCTGAAGCATCTGTCTCTATCTACTGTGAGAATTTAAACTATATTTCTAGATGGAGCAATGGACATGTTGACAGCATAGGCTGTACTAGAGAGAACTGAATATTCATCTTTGAATTTTATTCAACTGTTGGGAGAAGAAGCTCTTACAACACCTTCAGGCCCACTTCTTACTTTTACACTTACATATGTATTGGAAAAAAACCCTGCAAAATGCTGGGGAGATCTTATTTAGATAAATGTATGCTTCAGAGCTTTTAATATTAATTAGCATTGCAATGGAGATGCTCCAGCAATCTTACACTAAAACTAACATATCTCCCCACAACCAGTAGTAGACCAGGAAAAAAGCAGGGGGCCAGTTATGCTTTCTACATAAAATAAGCATACATTAGTTGAAAGAGCATGGCGAATGGAATATCCGCAAGCTGTTTTGTCATGTTGTACTCCCTTAGTTGCCTACAGCTGCTTTTTGAAGTGCAGTACAGTTTATCCCCATTAGAAACATACTATCCTAAGGATAATTTTGTATACATGGGGTTTCTTTAGGGAAGAGTGTACAACCCAAGTCACTGTAGGTAAAACTGAATACATGACACAAGAAGCACTCAACAGGGGCCATGCAATGCTCTGCAGAGGTGCCCAAACTAACCCTGAACAGGACAGCACAGACATCCCAGATTTAGTATGATCAGAGAGCCATACCACAGCTGGGCTGCTTCTCATCCTGAACTGTGCCTCCAAGGTATCTCTCAAGCCTCACTGGAAAGCACGTTATTCAGACACCTCTAGAAAGGACGAAAAGGCACTGGAACAATCACTCTCTGGCATATTCCTGTGCTCTTGAACTTTCTAGAAGAACATCTGCTGCAGCAGTCTGGGCTGAGGGCTCAGATACCAGCGCTAGGAGGGTGACACAAGGAATCACTACCTTTCCCGTCCAAACTTGATTTTCAGTTTTTATGTATCACTGTTTTTATCTTTTAATTCCATACACATTTTAAAACAAGCAACTAACTAAACATTATTCAAGGAGACTAAAACATCAGTGACGCTACAAGACAAGTACTGGCTCTGCACTGAAGAACACTGTCTCAAGACCCTGTGCTGATCGTACACTAAGTAAAGAGGACAGGCATGCTACCATAATCAGTCCTACAGGCTCCAGTAACACCTCCTCAATTCTAGAGGTAATCAGAGACTACTTATTTTAAGACTCCATACAAAATTTATATTTGCCACAATATAGCAGAACAAATTTCCACCACCTAAGTTATCATTTACAAGATTTTTCACCTCTTACTTTGCACATACTGTCCGTTTCATTAGTCCCCTCGCCATCTCTTCTGAAGGAATACTGAGAATCCAAAATGGAGACTGAAATAAAGAGAAGATAAGTGATGCAAATACCTAGCTGGAAGATGTCACATGAATTACAGAACTACACAATTCTGTTCTATAAAAACTGAACATGCACGCTGAAGATTAAAAAAAAAATGAATAAAACTGTACAGAGAACATGAGGATAAAACATTTAATTTGAGGTAAAACTGTATATTCAGCTTGAATGTCTGAGAAATTTTATTAGGTATTTCATTTTCTCCCCTTATCTTTGACTTGGTAAAATCTTATTATTTGTTTATGCTTCTCTAGATTATTCATCCTCTTATGACCCAAAATACCTCATTACACATGAGTAGAACTAAAACCCAGTAACGTTCTCTGACTAAGCATTGAGACCAGAATCATACAGCTTCCTAGCTTCATTCTTCCAGACACGCTGTCTCATTGATTTAGAGGCAAACATCAAATTCAAACTGCTGCAGCATGTTTTCATGGTTCAGCTATTCTGAAAAGCAAGGAGAGCCTCCCAGCAGATGGCATTGTTTCTTTTCACACTGTTAAACGGAGGCATCCTGAGGCGCGTTTTGTGCATCTCTTACTCAGTTCCGAGTCTTTACTGAAATTGAGAACTGCTCGTTTTTAGAAGATTCCTTATTTTCCTAAGAAACTTCAAAATTTATTCAGCTATCCACATTTAATAAAAATACTACAAAGAACATACTTGTACACCATACACGCACTTGAGTAAAGTATTTGGTCCTCACTTACATTTACACGAATTTCCTGCTCGCTGCTGAATTGTCCACCGTAAAGCGAGAGCAAAGATGTTATTTCCTAAAGTGAAAATATAAAGGTCAGGCTTTAGGAGCATTAACTAATGTTTTAAAGCAAATAGTAAAAAGCAACGTGCAAAAGAAAGCCTTAATGAAAACAAGGAAAATAAATGATGCAATACACATTAAGTATTTTAAAACATGTGTAATGATGACCTACCAATTCTGACAAAAACCCTCTGCATTTCAGCACTGTTTTAAACAATATTACCCTGGATGTTGTATTACTAGCTCTTCAAGGTGGTGCCTAGGAGAGCACTTAGGGTATCGAAATTTGTTACAGGGTATAGTAACTCTGTAAGTCATCATGGGAAAAAAAACAAACAATCACAAGTTAAATTTACAAACAAGAGGGTTTGTTATAAACAGAAACTGAGCATATGCTAAAGCAGACATTCAGCAAGGACCCATAAAAACCACCAGGGACTCATAAAAAATACCAGGCAGCTTCAGGTACGTTACCATTTATTTTTGTTTTAATGATTTCCATGAATAGCACTTGATAAGGCAAAACCACTTTAGCGACAGGGAACGAACTCCGCGCCCCAAGTTTTGCAAACCAGCTGGCACAAACGTGTCAACGACAAGGAGGCTGCAGGATTTGAGCCAGGCCTGGCTGTCTCCGAAACCCAAAACGCTGCCGTCCCACCGCAGAAGCGGGTCCGCTCTCTCTGACCCTGAGTTGGCCAGATTGTTGGCAAACCCTTCTGGCGCAACGCTCAAACCCTTCTGGCCGCACAGGAGCGAACGCTCGGAACCGAAAGCCGAAAGCGAGCCGTCCTCAGGGCCAGCGGTGCGACGTGGAGGAGGGCGGCTGGTGACGAGGACGCCCGCCGAGGCCTTGGAGACCTTCTCCCTTGGATCCCGGCAGGCCCCAGGGCTTCAGAGAAGCCCCGTCCTCGCTGCTGCCCAAGTCTTCCCCTGGAAAATGAGGCTCTCCGCACCCTCCCGCCTCACGCCGCCCCACAAAGGCGTGCGACGGAGCGGGCCTCGCCTGTCCTCGGGGCAGCACCCGCTTACCTACCCGCACCACGCCGGCGGGAACACCTGCATGCTTCAAACGAACTAAAAAAGCCACCAAACCAAGACCTTTAAAAACGTGTTTGCAAACCCCCCCCTTTTTTTTTTTTTTTCCAGCCAGTTTCCATTTCCCCTCTGGAGCCCCCAGCTACTTTTCGCTGGCGACCTCTCCTAGCCCCAAAGGCTCTTGAAAGCGGCCGGGAAAGCGCTGCCTTAACGCCAGAGGCTCTCCATGGAGGCTGGGGGCAGGAGGAGGATGAGGAGGAGGAGGGAGGACGAGGAGGACGAAGCCTACGCCCGCGGCAAGGCCGAGGGGAGAAGGGGCGGCCCCGCGCTAGCCCGCCCGGACCTCCGCCTCAGCGGGCGGGCGGCCGGCAGCAGGCCCCGGCCCCG
>NW_010972596.1:1571722-1571979 GCF_000737465.1 Haliaeetus leucocephalus
CCGGCAGGCGAAACTCGAGGTGCTCCTGCGCCAGCAGCAGCAGGTACCGCCGGAGCGCCGGGGCCGCCAGCGCCATGTCCGGCCATTCCCCCGCCTACCCCGGGCCGCATGCGCCGCCGGGCGGGCCCAGCGCTGCGGCGGGAGCGGGAGGAGCGGGAAGAGCCGCCGCCGTTGCCGGCCCCAGCGCGGCCGTCGGTAAGGGAGGGAGGCGTGTGGCAGAAAAAAAGCCCCCCCCCCCCAACACGGGCCCCCCGCCC
>NW_010972596.1:1571989-1587524 GCF_000737465.1 Haliaeetus leucocephalus
CACACACACGGACCCCCGTGTGCCCTCCCGCCCCGGTACGGGCGCTGCCGCCGGCTCCGCTGGCTGAGGGGGCCGGCAGCGAAGGGCTGCTCGCTGATTAATTAGCGGTCGTTTCCTCTTCTGCGCCCTTTTCTTCACGGACGTTTTGCGTGTGCTTTGGAACCCGCGCCGTACGTCAGCGCGGTAGCAGCTGTGTGTAATTAACGAGTAAATAAATACCCGTTTGCGGGGACAGGCGCTCCGCCGTGTTTCGCTGAGGGCGTTCGTGACCGAGGAGCTGAGGCGGGCGCTGGCCCGGCGGGTTTGGGCCTTGGCCTTCCCCCGGCGATAACCTGCCCTCGCTGGTATCGGTGGGGCGGATCGTTAAATCACATTAACAATTAACAGACACCAAAGGAGCGGCGTTCATTTTTCCACGGGAAGGAGGTCAGCGCCGGCGAGATGCATGTGGGAGCAGATGGAGACGAGGAAGAGATTCCCAGGAAAGGGGCAGAGATGTGACTATCCAACGGGGGGGGTTGTACTGCAGCTTGTATTTTGTTTTATTTTAACATCTAGACTTGATACCTATAATCCCGTACTCACTGATCTCCCTGTTCTGTTGAGCCGAAAGGTTCGGCTTATCCAGATTTCGGTAAGCTTTTTATTAGGACCAGGCCAGCTCAGCGCTGAACTCATGTTCAGTATTTTCTGTGCTGATTCTTGGACAGCTTTTTTTCTAGATGGCTAAGATTTTGCTCATGACCTGCGACCACTGCATGGGCCGCGTTCTTTATGCATCTCCATAATCTCATCCTGCAGTTTCTCTGGTTATGTCCTCCTGCAGTAATCAAAACTAAGGTTTGCTATGAAGCTTTAGCCCTGACGATCAACAAGGAAACAGTTGAAATGTGAACCGGCAGCTAAACATGAACTTTCCTAGAAGAGAAAGAAAAGAGGTAGATGTGGGTCAGGCTTGTTCACCTCAGCAGTTGAGTGCTGAGACCCAGCAATAAACACATTGCTGAACTGCTGACAAACCCCGCGAGTCTGAGATTGCTTACAAAACCTTGGGATTGCTGAAGGTGGTTCAGTGGAAGAACTCTGCTTTTATTTTGCTGATCTGTCTAGCTTTAAATTTCCTAGCTGTATAGCTTCCATTTTAGAAACTCCTCTAGGAGGGGTTACTGGTATTATTGTTTAAGCTTAATCTCTTTGAGACTGGCTTTTGCTTACTTTATCTGCAGAGCATTGCTGTCTGTTCTCAGACGGTGAATACCTCGATTTTCCAGTGATACTGTTTTCTACAGAAGAATTTAAAGCCCCATTTTTTCCTGCTTTTGACTTGAGGATCCGTGCAAAATCGCTGGCAGTCTCTATATGCTGCTCAGCATAGTTTGAAAGTGGATGTATATTAATAAGTAAGACTTATCAAGTATTTGATCCTGACATAAAACCAAAGTGCTTTTCAGATGCTGTGTTTGTAAACTTAACATACATTCCTGTACTGGCACTGAGGAGAAACAAGCAGTTTGTTAGCGTGGATTTGGGGAGTCATCTTACGCTGGCAGCATTACATAACTATTTCAGGGAGGGAAAGGAAGAACAATTATCCTTTTTAGCCTTCGGGGGAATTTTAAGTACACAAAATGTAATTACTCAAGTTGAAATTTATCCAGGAAGCTAGAATTAACCACCCTCCTCTCACAAAACATATAACAACAGGATCATATGACAATCATGAGTTTCAATTTAAAAGTGAGAGCCTATGAATGAAAGGCCATTATTTAATGTGTACCACTGCTGATTTTTCTCAATTCTCTTTCGCAGCCATTGTGTTGCCATCTTCTGCTCACCCCATGCACTGTTCTAGACCCAAAGGCAACACAAGTGTTTTTTGACTGTGACTTGCACATTCTGCTGGTGCATTCAGGGAGCTCTGTACACTGCTTGTGGGGTTCACATGCAACAGCATCAACATGTGTATATGGGCAAATTCCCATGAAACCTTACTTTAAAAAAAAAAAAAGCAATGCTTTTAAAATACAGAAATACCTAATTTATAATTCAGTTATTAAGTTGTTCAGAATTTGCATTTCTGTCCATTTCCCCACAGAAAAGCCAGCACTAATCCTCTTGTTTTATCTCCAACGCCTGTAAGAAAAGTATCAGCTGTACTAATGTACTATATGGAAACTCTCGTTTGTGTATTTCAACAGGTGAAGGATACAATCCAGCAAAGACACAGTTATAACACAGTCAGATCTCTATGGGTACATAAAAGTCCGTCCCTGCTTCACCAGAATAATTACGTACTGCAGAGATAGTCCATGATGTAAGCACATGTAATTTCATAGGTGGCCAGTGTACCCAGAGGGGCTGGGCAGTTCCACCTCTGGAGTGCAAGCTCCCTTGCCTGCAGCCTCCCTGGAGGTTTTCCCTGGCAGACACGGCTGTGCAGCACAGCCTTTTAAGGGAGAACTCTCTGTGCTGGTTTTGTCTTCTGCACTGAACAGGGTGTTGCGGGTGGTGCCACGCTCGCTAACTGGATTTCTACTTCTCTTTTCAGTGCCCGGTGAGGAAAATCCCCCTGCTCCCACCACGTACCGGCATTTCGGCTCCAGGTAACGTTTTCTGTGCATAATAACTTTCACAGTCTGTGGGAACTGTGCCGGCACAGCGTGGATTTGTCCACCTTTAAGCAGTGTGCAGGCAGGAGAAAGTCTGCCCACCCCTGTGTATGGGTTGGTGCGCTGGCTGTTGGGGAATGGTTTGCTCTCTTCGCCTGTCAGTAAGCTTGTGCTGAACAGGTCAGCCAGCACCGCATCAGATTGCTTGGGAAGTCTGCGGGGCTGCTGGCTGTAAGGATAAAGTTCTTTAAAAGGTGTCATTGCATGAAGAGTAACTACTGCACCACGTCTGCGTCGCACGGAGGCCGCGGGGTATGTACAGTAACTGCAGGACCGGTGGTACGCCGTGTAACCTTGTAAGCATAACTTACTGCCCTGGGTTACAAAACGACTTCTGAATTTCAGCTGAATCACTTTTACTTTCTTCAGCGCTGTAGGGTTAGGGGTGGACTTAACAAAATCTTCAGATATTTAACATCTTTTTCAGCAGCTTTGCCTCTCACTCAGGCAAAACTCTTCCAAAAATTATCATCAAGGTGATTTGTTGTTTTTCCTTCACAGCTGACAGTGCACCCAGGAACCACAGTTACAACCAGTCATTGATTTGTTTCCTGCTTGAGTGCCATAAAACATTTTCAAGAAATGGAAGAAGATAAAGGGCAGAGTGCTAAAGCTACCAGTGCAGTGGGTGACTTGAGGAAAAGTTGGCAGACCTGGGCAGAGGATCACGTTGAATATCAGAGAAAGAACCCGTTCAGCAACAACAACAGGCTTGCATCTAAACCCGTGCATACTCACAGAGGAGATCCCACCTACGGGAGACCCCCTGAAGGGTCTCAGACAGAGCAGAGGGGGAAAGATGCTCACTCACATGTGGGAAAGGAAGTGGAAGAGCTCTGCTTGATCATTAGAAGCACTGGAGAGGTGGGAGAAGATGGACGTGTGAGTGTGACATTCGGGCAGCTGTTTGAAACATACGTGACTATTTCTAATAAAGTAGTGGGAATCTTGTTAAGAGCCAGAAAACATGGTCTGGTTCATTTTGAAGGTGAAATGCTTTGGCAAGGAAAAGATGATGACGTGATCATCACTTTGCTAGAATAAGGCTTTCTCATCTGATGAATTCTGCTGCATGGTTCCGTTTGGGAAAACATAGCTGGATACCATCTTGAAAGAGGTTTTCATTACAAAATTTCAACTCAGCTGCTTCTTGGGGCACGAGCAGGAGAGAAAACGGGTGAGAAGGATGAAAAAATATTTTTGTAAGAATAGTAGAGATTTGGACAGAAATCACAAATAATCTACTAATCCATCACACTGCCATTGGATTTTCCTTTCATTATTGTCATCCACTACCAAGTATATTGCAGTTCTTCACATAACTCTGCTGGATTACTGCTTTAGCTTACTGAAAGTATAAATTACTAACTTGCTACCATACAACACTGATTCTTGTAGGTTGTGAAATACTCGCTGTACGTGGGATTTTGATTTGTAAAACATGGAACTGAAAACTTTTGTGGGAATTCATATACTTCAAAAAAAGAGCCTGGTTTATAGCAAAAGTTTAGGTTATTTTCACATGATGGAACTGAATAAATGGAAGTTATTTTCATGAAGTATATGAAAATTCCTGAATTTACAGAAATATGACGGCAAGCATATCTGATGTTTCCTAAATTAGTTGCATCTTGCATGTATTTTGGAGAGCTGCACTAGTCCTGGTATTAGTCTGTTCTTATTATCATACCTTCTCCAAACCTTCTGTGTCTCTTTTTTTCTTTTCTTTCTGTATCTCATACCATTTTTACCTACCTGTTCTGTTCTTCTAGTGCTATGTCATACCCTAGCAGATCACAAAGCTCTGCAGCCTTTTTGGTGAATTCAGCTATATCCCTTCATAGAAAGTAGGGTGCCACAATATAAAGATGTGAAAGGCAACAGAAACTATATATCGGAGCACTGTGCATTTGTGAGAAGAAAAAAAAAAGTGGCTCTTTCTCGTCTTTCACCAAAATGTAGCAATGTTGTTTACAAGAGGAGGAGAGTAGAGATCCTGTAGTGCCAAATGTATAAATAAAGGTACAGTGGAGCAGTCCCACACCTCATTTATATGAGGCAGAGCTGTGCTTTCAGAGCATAGTTGTGAATTTGCCAAACTGGGAGAAAAAATGATCAGCTAGTTAAAATTGAGACTGAAAGATGACTGATAACAATTTCCTTCATGGTTCTTCTGCGGAAACTTTCTCTGTGTTTAGGGAAAAAAAAAAAAAGGATTGGTTGTATGCAATAGTTGTAATAATGCTATTAAAAATAATCAGGAGCTGTATTTACAATAGTTCCCACCAAGAAAACTGTATAATTAGAAACATAAAGTTCTGGGTTTTACCTGTGCAAATAAAAGCTTTTATGTGGTATTAACTACACTACTTGGTGGGTCTTTAAAGTAAGATATTCTCTTGCCTTGAAAGGATATTGAAATTTAATATAAACTATGAACTTGATAAAAATGATAGATTATTTTATGCTATTTATAGAAAAGAATGTGTTTTTGCAAAAAGCCTGAAAGAATGGGGGTTTGTTTTGACATTTTCATCCAATGGCGGTTTGCATCAAAATAAGCCTTTTGACTGAGCAAATAAAAATACGGATTTTGTTATCCCTCTGCCTCCTTTTCCTAGTGAAAAGACAATGAAAAAAAAGAAAAGAATTTAATGTGTTGAAATAAGTATATCTGGGGGACAGGGGAGTCAGATGCAGGTAGAGCATGGATGGGGAAACAAGGGTGGGTTTTAATCACCACATAATTTTACCATGTTGGAAACTGGGCAATATGTGCTGCACCAGGCACTGCTGGTGTGCATGCCCTTTGTTTTCAAACCCACTCCTTCTTCCTAAACAAATCTATGTCTTGCAGCTGAAAACAAGACATATAATTTGTGATCTTAACACATTTAAAATGCTTTGGTTTTTGGAAAAGCATTTGTTGCCAAAATGACACGAGCACACCTCAGTGGATTTCAGCTCCTGTTAGATAAAGCGTGTACGTACATTTTGATTTTAAACCAAATCAAGCTTTTTATAATACAGCTGTGGAATGCAGTTTGTTTAATTCTAATGATTTTGAAATCCAGTCAATTCTGCTGTAGCATTAGTTCATAGCTTGCAGGAAGCAGTATCAGGTGGTTCAGGTGTCACCAGCTGATAAACAGGATGGTAATATCAGGAAAAATAATACATTATTAGACATTGTACAAATACTACATGAAAAGACACACAGTTGAGGCAGCGTGTAGCCTGAGCACCCCAAGATGCAAGTCCAGCTCATGTAAACTTACTAGTTCTTTATTAAGGTTGGCTCAAATAGTTACGTGTCAGGAATGGAGGCTTCCACTGCCATGTCAGTAGTTAGACACGTACGTGGCCGCTGCTGCGCTCTCTCCTGCTCCTGGTTGGTTTAAATATCACTTGAGTACATCTGCAAGCGCTTTAAGCACACCTCTGCTCAAAACAGATAGAAGCAGAGTAAGCCCTAATGAAACACTCTTAGCCACTTTGTAAGCGACTAAAAAAAGCTTGCCCTATCATGATATTTTGAATAAAATCAAGGATTATTATAAAAAAAGATTATATATAGAGGGATGGATTTTTTTAAACAATTATAGGGCCAAACTTCCTCCCTGCCAGCTTCAGATGAGCATTCTCTAAAGAGTGACTGAAATCTTTCTTTGTGCCCATGCAAATGATTATAAAACACCAAGTTGCCAAACTGGGTCAGCACGCAGGTTGACAAATCCCATCTCTTGCTCCCAGCAATAGCTGGTATTTCAAAAGGAGTCTAAAAGATAGATAATACAATTTGTCAGCTTGCCCACTGGTACGCTCCAGAATAAAAAGTTACTCCTGAAGCTTCTGTAGTCATGAGCGCAGCATATCTAATCCACATGACTCAGTTTAGCTAATAGTTTACAAGTTTTACAAAATTCAGCTCCCTCATCTGCAATGTGGGGATTAGATTGGCATCTACAGATGAAACAGGAATTTAAACTTCTAAACAGGCAACTTTTTTGCAGCAGGCTCACATTAGAGTAAATAGAACAGAATTTATTAAATTACTTTTACAAAAATTGTAGCGTGTGAGGCTTTTTTCATATTACGGATTATTTGGAGCAGTAAGTAAACTCTGACCTTCTAAAAGGTGTTCTTGCCCTACTAAGTAACTTTCAGCTCTTCAAACCTCTCCTAAACTTCACTTCTTTGTGGCAAGCTCCCTCAGTGGTCTTTCCTCTTCCTCCACTTGAAGCCTGTGAATTCTGCATGTTTTAGACTGCACATCGTATGGGGATTATCTGTATTTTGTCAAACACTGAAAGCACTTTGAGCACTTCAATAAACGTTGCATGTCAGTTTGAAATGACAGCGAGTTTTTATGCAGCATTTGGTTGTCTCCAAGTTTGTCAAATTTCAAATACAATTTTCACTGGTTTGCTCCCATTTTTATGCTTTTGTTTACAACTCCCACTTAAGACTTCAGAAGAGCTCGAGGAACTATTATCAATTTAATCGCATTGAAAACGTTGCCCTTAGTCAAAACACAAACTTTTCTTTTTTATTCTACATTTAACAGCGTTGTATATCTGTTTCATCCTTTCAGAGGGAGCAGTTAGTACTTCAGCATAAAAGCATTATTCTCTGGGTTCGCATTAGGTTGGGAGTTTATGTAAAACAATTGAGCAAACGAGTACAAATAAAGCTTTGTCATTCCTAAACATGTAGTCAAAAAAGCAGCTTTTCTTACGACTGCTAATACTGGATCAAAGAAAAACAGAGCCAGGTGCAGTGGCTAAGCAATTTTCCTTTGTTTCTCCAGGCTCTTGGAGAGTAAGAGCTGCCGAGTTCCCTCTCCAGGAGTATTTTATTGATCTTTGCTCACTGGAAAGCTCTACAGATGATTTTGGAAGTTTTAAAATGCTGCTGTAGAAGAGGGTGACATAGTTAACGGGACCTGCCTACTGCCTCTTCCAGGGACTAGCCAGTAAGTCTGAAACATATTCAAAGCATGAGGATAGGCTTTTCAGAAAATACTTCTTAGCCTAATTAAAAAAATTATCTGCTAAGTCCAAGAATGCTTGTCAATACAGATGGAAAATGGAACAGGGTTCTATGCTGAAAAACACTAATGAGATACTGAGCATTCATCTCAGTAATTAACGTGGCTCTGTTGAATGCTTTGTTGTTTTGAGCTGGTGTGAGGCCTGTCTGCTGCTGTCAGAGAAAAGTTTAATTCCCCATCTTGTTCATCAACCAAAGTTGGGAAGCTAGATTATACCCCGATTTTTACCTTTCCAGTCTTGTTGTCACTAGCGGGACCCTTCTCAAATGTAAGATAGAGAAGTTGACCTTTATGCTTCTGTGCACATTTGACAACATACGGGGTCTGGCTGGGGTGGAGATAATTTTTCTTCTCAGCAATAAAAGGTGAGGAAGGTGGCATTTGGGGGGGGGGGAAGAAGCCACTGCTACTGGCCTGCTTGTGGGAGATCACGAGCAATTACCTTTGCATCACATACCTTGGTTTTTTTCCTTCCTCTTTCCTTCATTTATTGAACTGTCTTCATCTCAACCCATGAGTTTTCTCACTTTTGCTCTTCCCATTGTCTTTCCCATCCCACTGGTGTCGGGGGTGAAGAGCAAGCAAAGGGCTATCCAGGGTCAGCACCCCCAGTCAACCGTTCCATTGCACTGGAAGATCATTCCAAGATTAGCATTTATTCTGTTTACTAATCCTTTTTGACAACAGTTCACGTTGATACTTTAATATTACATGTCACAGTTAAATACAGTTATGTAAATTAATTTTAAATCAGAACACATATACAGTATTAACTCTTGAAAGATCTTAATGTACAGATATTTCATAAAGCTAGGCGCCAGCTCAAACGTCCTAATCTATTGCACAGAAGTAGTCAGTGGCTTTAATTCACACTCTTCGTTTCTAATGTTACAAATTAAGACCCTAAAGGGCTGCAAATGACATGTGAGTGCCCACTAAGAATAACAAGACGGTATCAGGAACAAGGTCTTACAGAAAAGAGAGGTATAAACTCTTCTGGGTAGAAAACGTTGTTCTTCAGAAGGGTGTGAACTTTCTGAAATACTACCTATAGTTTACTGGAAGAATATCACAATACATTGTACCCCTAAGGCAAGAGGTGCTGGATCAGTGGAAAACACGGAGCAAATAATGTTCCGTGAAGCCTGCAGGTGCAAGAGACCATCATCACCTCAGCTGCATCTAAATGCATCGGCCAAGGACACTTGATGAATTAGGCACCAAGAGATACACGCTGTGAACGAAGGAAACCCACTCCCTGTTTTCTGGAGTTTTAACTTCCCAAACAGTCTGCCTTAATATGGTATTGAAAAACAGAGCACCAGCATTACTGATTAGAGTCACAGGGCAAAGGCAAATGTTCAGCAGGTTCCTTCAGCAACCCAACATGTTCCAATTTTGGGCTGAGTCCCTGCTATCCCAAATTCAAATCACATTGCTATTAGGCAAGCCTGCCACATGCTCACTGTGCTAAAGACCCATTTCTCTTATGACTTCATTTAGAAATCAAATTTAGCCAAGGCATTAGTAATCTCCAAGAGACTTCCAGTGAGAACAATATCAGACCCATCTAAAAAGTTGGATTTTTTTTTTCTACCATCATGCAGAAGAGCCACATATTAAATCAATTCCTCTGAACTCTTCACATCTTTTGTAAACATACAATAACTAATTTAAAGTATTGTGCACATGAGAGGGAAAATCTTTAAGCCCAAGATACAACCACTTACACATACGTTTAAACTATATGTTATATAGCATTATCACATCTTGGGCACCTATTGTAGTCAACATTTACTATGTCGCTGTCATGCAAATAAGCCAGGTAATACATTAAAGTGGTTTAGCACCAGAAAGTCAGTAGTGTACTTTCAGCAATGTACCTACTAATAACTAGGCAGAAGTAATGTATCATACAAATACAGATGGAAACTTGAATGTTTTAAATGTTACTTGCAATCCCAGAACAATGCATCCTTAAAATAAAAGCTTGATTCCGCAACAAATATTCCCTTTGGTACCGTGTACATGCTGTTAGTAGTAACTTGTTGCCTTAGTTGCAATACATTCTGCTGCTATACCCTGCCTTTTACTAGGAAAAGTTCTCTGCATGTGTGCATATGAGTGTGTATGTTATGAATATATATATACACACATATAAAATTATAATTAAAATACATTGCCTTATTGTCAGAGAAGTATACAGACTCAAGTATCTCAATGGGAGAATGAGGTTGGCAGCTACAAATTCTGTGTATATTTCCTCATAAGGAACTAAAGCTTTTTTTTTCATCCTTGTATATTATTGGCAACATCAAACTGTGCAACCTTAAATCAGAGTTCAAAGACAAAGAACAAACTGGCTAGCAACACAAGGCTAAGAGTGCTTTCAGTTGGCAGCATTTTCAGTTTGCAGTCGCTCAATCAGTTGTTCAGCCTATGAAAGAGAGAAAGCAATGCATTAACTACACCGTGGACCTTCAGTTTACTGAAAATTCCATTTTAAAAATAGTGACACTGACAGAGCATTTACTCTTCATTTTTACAGACAAAGCATGCAACAGAAGCAGAATACAATGATTGCTTCAAAGAGCAGACTCTTTTTCACAGTTTTCATCAAACTCCCATTAGGTGATCAGAAGAGGAAACAGAACCCATGAAAGTCAAGAGGATGTTTGAGCAAATAAAC
This sequence comes from Haliaeetus leucocephalus, assembly GCF_000737465.1. Taxonomy (NCBI): domain Eukaryota; kingdom Metazoa; phylum Chordata; class Aves; order Accipitriformes; family Accipitridae; genus Haliaeetus; species Haliaeetus leucocephalus. The sequence continues at coordinate 1,582,401 of NW_010972596.1, forward strand.
AGCAGATAAAGCAGCGTGGTTTTAAAGACCTCAGAAGGCAGCAGTGCTCAGAACCACCAAGCTGTGAGACCTGGAATTCTTTGGGAGATGCTCCAGAACAGCACGTTGTGGCCTCTCATCTCCCACAAGCTGCACACCAGCCACATACATTGCTGAGGGATGGAGTGCATTCCTGTGTGTGGTTCACGTCATGAGATATACATCCACTCTTTGGTTATGTCACTGTGCTCACACATACTTTTCTCATTGTATGGCTATTTATGCATCTAGTGCATAACCGGGACAGCTGTATTTGGTATACGTAACAGCACCAGCCCACAGAGCCCTCAGAAAGGCTCAGGGCACAAGGAAGTCTGCCATCGTTGTTCTAGCAGGCCAAACTGGGCACATGGAGACTACCATGGCCACTTTTGAAACAAATCAGTTTACTGTCAGCCTTTTTTTTTTTTTTGCCAGTCCCACTGAATTAATCTTTTAATTTGAACTAGTGCTTGAGGTTTTAATAAGATCTCCGAAGAAACCACATTAAAAGGTGAAAAGCTTAAGTTTGGCATGTTTTAAATGCACACAGTAAAAAAGCAATCGGCTACCAAACGTAGGAACTACTTAACAGCACTTAATTAGCTCTTGCAGTTTATTTGCAAATAAAGCTAGATAAAGTGTGGAGCAACTGAAAATGAAGTAATCTGAATCTTGTTTTGAGCTCTTTAACAAGTATCACATTCAAGCTATTACAATTAAAAAAAAAAAAAAAACCAACCCCAAACCCGAAAACAACTCAAGAACACTTTCCAACTTGACAACAGGGCAAAGTAGTTTTTGAAGTGCATCCATATTGGATAACCAAACTTGGTACAGATCTCCCTGAGCTAATCCAAGATAGCAAGCAGTAAAACTACACAGCCATACTTTGAGGGCCAAATATCTGTGTGATGCTCTACAACACAGCAAAGACACATCTGCTTTTTTCAAGCTAAGTGAGATCTCCAGCAAGGTACCACTGTGGAGAAGCTGAGTTTTTTCTCTTCAAGTAAAAGGCTGTCTGTATTCTTTAGCCGAGACAGACCTTTTTCAGCATCTTTGTTTTGGGGCTGTGCAATGACACCAGGATGCTGTAGCTACATTGCAAGGACAGGTTCTTTGCTGCGTCAAAGCAGCGAGGGTAAGCTTTGGTTCTCGAGAGAGAGATTTTCAAATGGTGATTTAGTCGGTGCCAGTTTAGTCTCATTGCTTATCTCTACTGACACAACTGAGTGCAAACAACATTTTTGTAAAGCAGACACTTGTTTTAGTCTACAGATGACAAGATGAGAAAAAACATGTGAACTGATAAAAGCAATCATTAGGTGGACATGTTTTTCACCTAAATGGGATGAACCAGGGCATGTACAATACAGTCCATCACATTTGAATTTATCCTTTTAAATTAAAGAACAACTACTTATAAAGTGTCCTCAGAACCACATCACATTCACCTGAGCTACACATTAGATCCAGAACTCCTGTATCGTTTGCTGTTAATGTTATTGGCACTCGTCTCCCCTTAATAAGCACAAACATTAAGGTTTTTAACATTATATTTTTGCAAATAGTTAATGCAAAATATACAAAACTATTAATTACAGTAATGACAACAATAATTGCTCAAAGCATTTTTGGACATAGTTAAAACGTTAAAAAGACATCACATTTTCAGCTTGCAACTGAAAACCTACCAAAAAGCTCATCTGCATTACACTTACCGTGATAAACCAGTAGGAATTGATTCTGTACACGAGTCTGGATAAGAATCCTAACTGACTGGCTGGGGCCAGGACGTGAAGATGCAAGTGGGATATTGAGCAGAATGGAGGCCAGTGAAAACCCATCCTTCAGAAAAGGAAAACAAGTGAAAAATACTGGTGATGTTAATTCAGGAAGAAGTGGAACATCGTAAGTTATTTAACATAATCAACTGAATTAACAACTCAATGCATTGCATTTTCCTTGTAAAAACCATGCCTCTTCCCTTCAGGACACTCTCAGGGAACCTTTTCAAAAGCCCATTAACCTCATCCTTCACATCTCCCTATTTAAGATACATTTTGTTAAAAAGGAGAGTTTAAAAAAATAAAATGTATCTTAAATGTATCATATCTAGTTTTCAGCTGGAAAGCCAGCTGTCACCCTGTGAATGCAGTTTCTACATATTTTAAACATGAAGGCCCAGCTTCCCTATACTCTACACTATTTAAATTATATTACAATTTACTTCGGCTATCAAAGGCACTGACTTAAACTAAAGGGTGCAGCACCAAAATCAAAAGAATGCAGGTATGACTGAAACACAATGCTGTGCCCTGCCTGAATAGGACAAAGTTTACCTCTCTTTTGGAATCTAGGATTTAGAGCATATTTTCAGCACATAATTAAAGAGCAGCCTTTTAGATAAGTTGTTTGAAGTGCCCTCTCTATCCCAAGATGTGGTCAAGAAAGAATCTCAGAGTTGGAGCGCAATCTGTGCTGGAAATTCCTCAGAAAAAAAGTCTGTATTCAATGCCAGCACATTCTACTTGAGAAGTCATGCGGTACGTGAACGCAGACCTGATTTCTTCAATAAATCACACTGCAGTTGTTGCCACCATCTCTAAAATAGCATTCTGAAAAGTAAAAAACATACTCAATAAACACAGAAGGTTTCCATTACATACCTTACGTCATTCAAGTCATTAAAATTATTTCTCTGGAGGACAGCGTTTCCAACTTCCATCATTCTCTTTACTATTAAACACAAATAAATTTCATTTAATGTTTAAGTAATATTTTACACATCGTATGTCATCAAGTAATTTAAAAAAGGTGTTCTTCAGAATATTAACTTCAACAAACTGGTTACAGTGAGATCACACGCACAGGTTTTTCAAAAGATAAATACTGTAACTACTCATAATCAAACAAAGATTGTCAAGACAGTGTTGTGCAATGACTGACATGAAAATTGCCACTGTTACCAATTTCCGCACTCATGATGCTTTTAAGTGGGACATTATTCTAAGAACTTCGGCCAAAGCCATGCTATCACCACACCCTTATAAAAAAACCCCAACAAATACTGATTGGTCAGAATGATGATGTCTACACTACTTCCAGGGTTATATTTCTACTCAGCTACAGGACTTTAATCTCTAGGTCCCGTGCAGCCTGACATAAGTTAGGAAGTTTCAGAGACAGTACATAAATTCAAATGAAAATAAAATAAATCTGTCGGTCCTACTTATTACTAGGACAAAGTTTCATTACTGTATCACTGAGAAAAAGAGCAACCCTAGTACAAAACGTCAAAGCAAAAGCCTAAGGAATCGTCTTGAAGCCAAACATGTAGAGGAGTTGTTTCTGGAGAAAACTACATTTAGAAGAGAAATACAGTGATGCAAGATTTGCAACTACAATTCTTTTCCTGCATCACCTGTAAATTTCCCTCAGGTGGAATCTCTTCATGCATGTATGGCTGTAGTTTCTTCTGTTACTCAACACACTTAGCTAGGCATTTCCTGTGAAACAAATTCCAGGACAATGTTTTCTTACGGGGGGAAAAAAAAAAAGCCTATCAACAATAAATCATAGTTTCAATATTTTAGAACTTTATCTCTGCAAAAATTATTTAAGTTTATTGGGACACCATTTCCCTTTCTCCTCTCAGTCCCTTTTTTCCTGAAAACTAATGTAGCACTTATTTTAAAATAATATAAATTTTATAAAATTCTTCTGTAATTTTTCATATAATTTAAAATTGCATATATATCTGAGAAAACGCAATGAAGCAGCATGCAAACACTTTAAAAACAAAGTTGCGGTTCCAACAGAACGCGGAGGCATCTATGCTCAGTGCAAACAACAGAGATTTCATGCACTAGTGCAATGTTTTTCTAGAAACCACAAAAAAATATGCTGTTCTGGAACAGCACGCAGAAGTTCCCAGGAAGGGCAAGTCCCTACCTACACTCACTCACACCATCTATTTCCATGTTTACATCCTCAACTAAACGGTGCTCAGAGGTGTCATTTACTTGACAATGCACTGTTTAAGGCTGTGCAAAATTACTTTCCGTTAGGTTGAACGCACGCTTACAGCCTTACCTACAGGTATGTGTTCTGCCTTCAGCGTTTTGCAGTTTCCCATGTGCTCCACCGGCACCACCAGAAAGTGGTGGGGGGCACCGGGTCTGATGTCTCTGAAGCAAACCAGGTCTTCGTACTAAGAAAGGATGCAAACGCATTAAATTGATTAGGACGAGGATACTGGCAAGGAGTAGGTAACAAGGCCCGCCTTCCCCATATCGACGTGATGATGCTTAACGCCATATTAGAAGCAACCAGCAAAAATCGTTGGGATGTGCGGAGCCAGCCTACAGAAAGGCTCGCAGGCGCGATTTGCGTCCTCCGCTGACCTTCTGCGGCCAGCGCTCCCCGGCGTCAGCTTTAAGGCTCCTAGCTGTTGAGTTGAGCTGAAGGGCTCCCTCCCGATGGATGTTCCCCCCCCCGTCTCCATAAAGGACACCCCAAACCCGCCCAGCCCTTTAAAGCGGCACCCTTCCCCCGCGGGCAGCCCGGGCACCGCCTCGCCCGGCGGGAGGGCTGTCCCCAGGCCACCCACGCAGCACTTCGGGGTTTCATCCCCCCCGTTCTCACACGAAGCCCCTCAGCCCCTTCTCCCGCTCGCCCGGAGCCCTGCCCCTCGGGCACCCCCATCCCCACAGGAGCCCTCACTCCGGCCACAGCCGGAATCCGGCTCTTCGTTAAAAAAAACCAAAAAACCAAAAAGGCAACGAACGACAACCACCCGCCAGGGGCCAACAAAAGCCCCTCCGCTGCCCGCGGGGGAGCCGGCAGGACCCCCACCTGCGGCAGAGGAACGAAGGCCGCCCGGGGGAGGCCGCTGCCGCCGCCCGGGGCGTCCCTCACCCACCTGGCAGGGGAACAGCGCCGTGCCCGGCTCCTCCCGGCGGGCGATCCTGCAGAACGCGCACTTGCCGTCGTAACCGCCGCCGTTCCCGGCTTCTTTCCCCTCACCGGCGGTCGCGGCCGCGGCCGCCCCCTCCTCCTCCTCCCCCGCCGCCATTTTCCCTTCGCCCTCCGCCTGCGGCC
>NW_010972596.1:1587566-1683126 GCF_000737465.1 Haliaeetus leucocephalus
CGGGCGCGGAAACCAACGCGCCCGCGGAGCTGTGAGGGGAAAGGCGGGGGGGTGCGCTCCCGCCGGCCTCCGACATAACCCCCGGCGTTTGTTTTTTTTTCCTGAAGCCGGAACGTCTGCAGGGTTTGGGGTGAATGGATCTGAGGCGGGCAGGGGGAAACAGCGGGTGTGAATTCCCTCGGTGTGCCCAAGCAAACCTCCCGCCGCACGCCTGCGGCATCAGTACAAACACACGGAGCCTGCTGACCGCGAGCTTTCACTAAGAAGAAACAGGTACAAACCGGGAATAAAATGAACGGAACGCACCCTGAGCTCCTTCAATTCATGTAATGGTACAGTAGTTTGGGTTGGAAGGGGCCTTCGGAGGTCATCTCGTCCAACCCCCCGCCAAGGGCAGGGACATCTTCAACCAGACCAGGTTGCTCAGAGCCCCGTCCAGCCTGGCCTCGAACGCTTCCACAGCTGGGGCATCGACCACCTCTCTGGGCAACCTGGGCCAGGGCTTCACCACCCTCAGCGTATCAGCTGCCCCCAAAGCTAACCAAGGGTATGTCTAAGAGGTGGCTAACCTTCAATTTCTAAAAATGTTTTCTTAACAATTTGTATTTCAAATCGCCTGCGCTGTTCATTAGACTAGAGTTGCAGAGCTGCAGAATCCCCCACCGTGGAACTGCAGTGTTTATGTTCTTCACGCAGCCCAAATGGCACAAAGGACTTGCCCCACAGATGATAGGACGTACTGTTTACAGAGGTAACGAGTCACAAAATTTAGAGTGAGATTTTTCAAAAATGCATTTCTTTCAGAGCATGCAAGCTGTGCTTGTACAAATAGGACACTGTTAGCTATTCTACCTGAAGAAGCTCATTTGCCAGCATTTGCCGACCTGCAGAGCACAAGGCGATCCCTTTGCAATGAGCCAACCTGCTCCTTTTCTCTGCTGTAAACAGGCAAGTGAAATCTTGACAGTTTACACTCAAGGATTGTTCTGAAAGTAACTTTGCTCAAAAGCCAGCTTTGTACAAAACATCTGGTGAAAAAACTGCACTGAAACCAGCACCAAATCAAACATCCGCACTTACCTGTGTACTTACAAGCCTTATTGTGAATGAGCATTTCACCACTGTCCTGAATCAAAACTCTTTACCCGAGCACCACAAAAAGACACATGCTTCATGTTGCAAGAACAACCTTTTGTTCTCCCTCTGAGAGAAAAATTACTAGTGACTGGAATTTTCCTCTTACTTTACAGTAAGAAAAATCTTACAGCCATTTCACTCAAAGGAAGGTTCGCCGATAGCATATGTGTTCTGTTTCATGTGTAATCGTAGTTTGTTTTTCTTAATGCCACCTCTGTATACCATAAAGCCAATACAAGCCAAGAACCAAGTAACTTTAAGGCATTGTACGCCTTTGTCTTGCTTGGACAGAAAGAAAAATACATCAACACTTTAGCAATATGAAAAAGGTGCATACAAAAATAAGGTACATGGACTTTTGACTCCTGGGAACAGGTTAGTCAAAAAAGATGAGGGAATACATGTCATTCACTACAGCTGAGAGAAGCAAGGAGAACTACTAGGTCGACTGTTTAACTCTTTACTGGTATTTCTTAGCCTTTTGTCACAGTCTATCTTTGAGTGAACACGAAACAGCTCTATTTCAGGAGATGCCACACCACACACACAAAAAAAACCCAACCCAAAAGCTCCCATATCCTTAGCCATGTTTCTAAGATATGATATCACTGGAATTCTCTTTTTGAGGGGAGACGTAGGTATTTGTCAGCATAACCTGTAACTTAAGCTGCACCCTTTCACCTTTAAAATGTACTAAAGTTCATGAATAAAAGAGAAAACATCTGTAAGAAGTTTCTGAATGCATAAATTCCTTTATTGAAAATATTGTGATAGCACTGCATTACATATATTCAATATTCATAGTTTCAAGGGTCACAGAATTTTGATTGAACAACACTGTTTTGAATATAAGACCACAGCGTTTAGATATGCTCTGACAAGGATAATATAATGGAGTAAGTTGTAGGTAGCAATAGTGAAATGTATGTAAAATGTTGAACTTGGTTGGTTTGTTTTTTTTTTTTAAACTATTAAGTGGTCTGCCACCATTTAAAAGAGCAAACAGTATTAGATATTCCTGGTATCTTGAAAGCGTTATGCTGTTAGCGACTTCCAAAAATATTTTACAGCACTACCAGTAAGAACTTTATTTATGGATGCAGTAGACCACATAGAAGGGAAGTGTGAAAAGCTCACGTGCAGCGTGTTATAGCCTTACTGTATATAGCATTGGTTTTTAGACTGTGAAATTTATGTGCAGAATTAAGATTTAGTAATGCTCTTGAAAGAAAACTACTTGGCCTTTTTTTTTTTTAAATCAAAAAGGGAAGAGCAGTAACTACATTGAGTTGTATTACTCAGTTAATAATATTCCAAAATTAGACTGTACTGTTTTAACGCATGAAAACACACTACCGTTTCTAAACCCTGCCTTTCTCAGGACAATGGCATATTTGAGTCTAAGGGCAGGACAGCGTCCTAATGTTGGTCAGGCCTGGTTTGTGTAAACAAAACCAGAGCTTAATGGGAAAAGAGAATTCCTTAGCAAACAGTAAAGATTGCCAGTCCTCTGTCACACTCTCCCTATTTACTGAAATTTTCGTTTTGTAACATGGAGTCTTTTTCTCTTTAGCGTTGCGGGGGAGGGGAGGGAAGTATCCGATTATTTCATGAAAAACAAAGAAGAATATTTAGTTGCCCGTCAAATCCTAAACCAGCCTGTTGCTTCAAGTCTTTTTTGGGAAGGAAATCATATAAATAATTACTAAGAAAACAAGTATTACACTAACATGATCTGGCCTGTTAGGGAAATAGCATTCTTCTCTAAATCTCAATTGTATTTTCTCCTTAACAAATTCTTCAATTTGTAGAGAAATGCTCATAAAAGCACAGTGGGTGGCTTATTTTGAATCATTTGGTGGTGATACAGAAAAACAATCCTCTCTTAGAACTGTCCTTCATAAACAGTCAAATAATACAAGGGCAGATGCTCAGAGCGTGCTGTCCCAATTCTGTTGACTGCAACAGAGCTGATACAGTCTATAGTAGGTGGCAGTTTGCCCAATGTCTCCATACACTGCCAAAATAATATTATTATTCCTATTAACAGGAATGCGGCAGCAGAGTTAATAAGAAGCACTATCCACCTTCTCCCTCAGAAAAAACCAAAACAGAATTATGCACTCAAGTGTTTCTGCCAGAAAACAAACCCTCTAATTAGGGTAAAACAAAACCCAAATCTCATTTACAAAATAAAAATACAAAAATTAACGTCAGAAATCAAATAAATTGACTCAGAATAAACATCAAGGCATAAGAAACCTACCTGAAGAGTAACTATTTATCAAATTGAGATTTGAAATATTAAAAGGAAAAACTCATAGCTAATGCATTTACAAAAAAAAAAATCTGCTATACAATAACAATAAATAAAAAGATTTTAAAAACATGTTCCCTTAAGTGCTGTATACACCTATTTGTGATTCTTTTCCATGGCAAACAGTATGCTGTAGATTTTGGTAAAGTAACCTTTTATTTTTGGTTAGCATTTGTACGTTGAACATAAATACACATGGAATGTACTAGATAGTTATAGTTTTCCCACAGGATCTTTTTCACAGTTACAGAAAACGTTTTCAACCTATACACCATGAATGTTTTCATAAGCATTGTATCTTCGATGGAGGAGCGTTGGAAGTAAAAAAGACTTCAGACTGATCTCTTACTGTTCTGTCTTTACTGCCTCTCAAAACCAGCTCTGTTTTTTCTTGGGTTGGTTGGCTGGGGTTTTTTTGCGTAGTCATGCTCTGGTACAAACTTGAGGAAAAAGCGTGTAACATTGTGAGGCAGCCTGCACCTTCTAGTTAGCTTTTAAGTGCCTAATGGATCCAGTCCTTAAGGCAGTCAGTATTTCACTCAAATGTCCATACTTCTACATCTTGTATTATGAAATCTTCTTTCTTAGATAAGATGTCATTATTGAAGGTGCTGCAGGAGTTGCTTCGCCCATGATACAAATCTGCATCTAACCATAAGCCAAACCGGCCACTAAAAAGGAAATACACAAAAAAATTCAGGTTATATATAACAGTAAAAATACTGGAAGCTGTAGGAACAACCAGAGCAGCGACAAGGAGGAATCTAGGTAATTCTGAGGACCTCTTAGACTGAACGTGAAGAGCTGGCAAAGCCCTTGCCAAGAAGCTCGTGGAGCAGTCCCCTCGCTTTTGTTTGTGCCAGCGAGCGGGGCAGAGCGCAGGACCGAGCGTGCGCCCGCAGCCCTCCGTGCCGTTCAGCTGTTTGCACCGCCAGCTGTGGCTGAGGCTGAGACGAGGGTGCAGGCGTTGGGGTCCCTTCCTTGGCTGTTTGGATGTGGACTAGGCCCCTTCTGGTTTAGGAGGAGGAGGCGGGGTGTATATACACTCCTGATGCAAATCATGCCCAGATGTTCCGTGGTGCAGCCTGCAGTCAGCTTTAGTTAAGTCGTATAGCCTTAGGCCTTGATTTCATACCCACTGACCTTTGAAACTCAGGACCCGATTAAGAACTGTCTGTATCCTTGCTCTGTGTATCCATGGAATAATGACAATTTAATAAGGACCACGTGAGAAACCTTAGAAGCTGATGGCAAAACTGTCATTAGAGATTGTCTTTCAGTGGCAAACTGCTTCAGCAATGAGACACATATCTACCCAAAACATCTGGGGTTTTTTCTAGCTAAAAAAACCAAACAACAAACCCTACTTGCCTAACATCAGTCATTCTCCTTAAGCAATGGAAATTACTGTGGGTCTGTAACAGAAATCAGATTGCTGAGGTATCTGCCCTGAACAGTTTACTAAAAGTAAGTTCAGCCATTTTACTGATTAGTTTTCTTGCAACTATCATTGTTCCTAGTCTCATTTAAAAAAAAAAAAAAAAAAAAAAAAAAAAGTTAGCTACGTGATTTGAAAACCAAACATTCACTCACCCTCCACCTCCAAGCTCCAGAGAGCTGGTGTCTCCATTGATGAAGTAGGTGTTCTCCCCACTCCATTTGAATACCTGAGGAGGGGAAAAAAAAACAAATATATTTGGACTGTGAAAACTACTGGGGACTGACTCTTAGCAGGTATTTTTTGATATGGTCATATTTTATTTTATTTTTTTTTGAAGGGGGAGGAGCAAGAGGTAATAGGTAGAAAGTAAAGGAACAATACATACTTAAAGCTATGAACAAGGCACCCTAAACCTTTTTAGAATTCTCATTGCATCTCTAAATCAACAGGCATTCTGTTAAAAAGGAAAAATGTGTTCAATATTGAAAAATGCTAAGCCATGAACATTAAGGGGTACTTCAATAGCATTCTTATTTCTGGTTTGTTGCCACTTTGATCCTAAGCACATGTGAAATTATACCCTATTCTTGGTATCACTGCCTTCCAAGGTGAGTCTTTGACAGTCCACTCCTTACTCCTCCCTGCTTTCCCCTTCAATCCATTTAAAACCCTCTCCTCACCCTTACAAACTGTCCTCTCGGCACTTCAGATAATTACAGCCACTTTTGCTTAAAGCATTGCATTGAAGCAATGAGTGATTAACTGCATTCACCAACAGCCAGCACATCTTCTAAACTCAAATATGCTGTCTCCATAAAAATCTCATAAATGTTTCAGCAGTGGAACCTAAAAATCTTATTTGAGAAAGTGAACACCCACTTACCTTGAAATTTGGACAGAATGTGTAGAGGAATGTTTCACCAGTGCCATAGTAATGGTCACTAAACCTGAAGGGATGTGTAGCATATGCTCCAAATATCTGTCAGAATAAAATGATTAAAGTACTTTTGAGGATAGTGCAAAATTCAAGATAAAAAGCCCAAACATTTCAAAATACTTTCTAAAGAACAACTGAGATGGTGTTTCATGTTAGAAGAACCAACTAGTAAAGTACATCAGATGAGCAAGTACTCCTGCAAATCTTTTGTATTCTGCAAGTTAAAAGCCAGATGACAACAATAGCAACAGGAATGCCAACTCTAGGAGCTGCCGAAGTACTAGACCTCCACAGAGGCATTATTTGTGACAGCTTGTTAACTGAGATACCTAAGGAAGATACATCCATGGGCACTATTAAAAGGAGCACTCATTGCAGTTATGAAGCTGAGGCGGGTATTTCTATTAGTGCTGATGTACCTTCCTGCCTGTAAGTTTAGTTTAACCAGTAGAAAATATAAAAGAAAACAAACACCAGGGTCTTATTTTGGCATGATGTCACTTCACAGCATGACTAGCACTTCATAATGATAACTTTTTATAGTGTTGCCCTTTCAGTCCAACCCTCGCAGAACAAGCACTCCTTACCTGGTTGTCCATATCCTTGATGACAAGGAGAACTGGACTGTCGAGAGATGCTGATTTACGGTACAGAGTCTTCAAGCTAGTCCCGTGCTCCAGTGTACTGTACGCAAGCCGCCACGGATATCCCTGCACTCGTGCGGGCAAGCGCCGGGCAAGCTGGGCAATGAACAGGGGGAAATGGTTACATATTCAAAAGGTTGGGTCACAGGTGGTGCCCCAGACTATTCCCTTTCTGCAGGGGCTTCTGAGCCAAAAAACGGCTGTCAAGGGAACAGCTGATGCCAGCAGCTTAACATCTCCGCTTAACATGCATGTGGCCTTGTACTCTGAGCCCAACTGTCTGCATTCACATCACCTGTAAAAGAGATTTCAAAACTGGCACCCTCTCTCTGGGCACTGAAAGAGTTGCCAGTCCTCAATATCACAGCTCAAACTCCAGAGTTGCAAAACATAAAAATAAGCTTTCCAGGTGCGCCAGTCCACAGTGCACAAGGACACTCCAACATACTAAGTACTTTCCGAACTCTTAAAAAAGCATTGGTACTGCCTCCAGAAGGCAGAATGTCCCACACTTGGCAGAGACAGGACCACAGCTAACAAAGAAACTTGAGGTTTTTCTAGCCATACCTGCTCTATGTGCATATTCTCCAGGAGAGCGCTGTGATGCTTTAAGACAGGCAAAGTATCATCATCTTCTTCTTCATAGTAACTGCAAACGCTCTTTCGTCGTTTTGCTTCTTCTACAGTAATGATCTGAGGCAAGAGAACAATTGTCCAACCTAAAGCATAGCTCTTATGCTGTCAATCCTCTGTTGAAGCAAATTAATTTAAAACAACATACTCCTCAGCTGTTACACTCTGTGGAGCAAAACCACTGTATGGGATGGTTTTATCAAGCACAGGCAGCCTTAACCAAATAGGGAAAAACCTAGCTGGCAAGGTGTCTTTGAGACATCACGGCCAGAATTTCTTCACGCTCTGGTGACCTCCCACAGCTGTAGAGTTCTTTGGGATTAATAAACATTGAGGTAACCAGGTGACATCAGTGTCTGTCTCAGACATACTCGGTCCCAAGTCAGAAAGCTAAAGTGCACCTTCTGCTTCCGAGGCACACTACATGCATCTGAACTAGATGTCTCGTGGGACTCTAAATAAGGAGGACACAGAAGCTTCTTTGTTTTCTCTCATGCAGCTAGTTGAGTACGTTAATTATTTTCTCAGGTGCTAATGCATGAGCATTATACGAAAAAGTTTAAAATTTCACTTCTCCTTTTTATTAAACCAGCAACATTTTCCTGATTTTCTTTACTGACTCAGACATGGGTTTGTGTACACAAACTGAAACAGAATGAATATAGCAAAGAAGTAAAAACGTCAGTAAATCAGCTTGAACAGGTATTTCGAAGCTCTGTCTTGTAGGAAGTAAGATTTTGAGCATCCAGTTTATGCAAGTTCTTGAAAATACTAATTCTGAGTGTCAAGCTCTTTATAAAATACATTCTTAGTTGAAAATGATCAAACAGCTCTTTGGAAACTTCTACATATTCTTTTGCTTAAGACTTTATAAAGCGAGCAAATTGTAGTATTTTAAAAAGTGAGTCCATATAAATATTTCTAACATCAGGTTTGAATTTAAATACTTATAAAAGGAAGCACAGTCTTCTTTCCAGCAACTACAGGTAAATGCACTACCTTTTCCCACAAACCTAGAAACAAAATGAGAATCTGAGTCCATACGCTTCACACTTCTCTATAAAAGGACTCGGCAGTCTACAAGGTGCTGAGAGAGACAGGGGACAAACTCCGAACCCCATGCGGCACGGGCACCAAACAGGAGCCCAAATGGGGTGCGGGGCAGGAGCTGGCAGCACGGAGCTGACCGCAGACAGGAGGACACTGCCTCGCCCCTCGCTGGCCGCGGTCTGGGCGTCCTGGCTCCCTCCCAAGCTGGCAGAGGGCATCATCCTGCACAGCTGGCAAGCTGCTGACCCTGCAGTGCAGCTCGGGGCACTTAGCTCCGCGCAGCACCGGGAGATGAGACGAGGTGCACCGTGCCCGGCAGTGGGGCTTTACCTGGGGCTCGGTGCCACCATAGCAAATGGGAAGCAACAGCAAGAGCTCAGAGAGGAGGCCGCTGAGAAAGAAAAGGGGAAGCAAGGGGGCCTAACTACAAAACAAACAGGAAACCTTAAACCGCCTTCCTTCCACGAGCGTGTCGCCACAGAGGTCTTGGGAGCAGGAACCTCAAGATGTGGCTGCAGAGCACGCCGCGCCGCTGCTACACCTCCCTGCAAATATGGCTTCCAAACGACTTCCATGTTACACATGGATAAAGTTTTGCATAACTCCTCCGCACCTTCACGATCACTGCTTGAACTTGCAGAAGCTGTCAACAGCTGAGACAATTGCCAAGAAGTGCCTGGAGGTCCTACACACACCTGCCCCACAGGCGAGAAAGCAAATGCACTGGACTGACTCCAGGTGCAGATTCAACCACGCCACAAAGCACAGAAAGGAGCTTTTCACGAAGACCAGGACCGGTGAGGAGTTCACTGTGCGTCGGAAAAAGCCCTAATGCTGTCAGTCACACCTAGCATCTCCAGGGGGATGGGAGCAACAGGTCCGCTGCACGTGCTCACGTCCAGCCTGCGTTCCCCGGCAGACGCCTGAAGCTGAGCCCAGGGCAGCCACCCCGAGCGGGGCACCTGGGCACCGGCACTCCGATACACACAGCGGAGTTAGGAAAAGAGAAGAGGGCAGGACCACAGGGCAAAATCCAGCCTGCAGAACTAACGCTGTGACGTGCTCCTGTGCACCCGGGCAGTACGGGTATTCTCACCGGTGATACTGCAAGAGCTGTACGGCTGCATCCTGCCCCTCCAGCCCAGGCTCAGTGGAATCTAGTCCTGGGTCTTCTGAGACTGAAGAGAATTCTGTGCTGGAAAATTTTACACATGGCCCATTTCAGGGAAGGTTTGCACTGCAAAATTAAGATCGTTTAAAAAAACCCCAACAAACTTTCAAAGGAAAATGGTCTTTCTGCTTTTATCCTTGTTCTTTTTCCACCTCCTGAATGGTTATCCTTCCCTTCTCATCTCCCAGGCCATTTTTTTTTTTTTTTTAAACAAACACCTTTTTCATCTTAAATCAAAAGTATTCAACTCCTCTTTTGAAGACTATTTTCTAGGAGTAGTCTCCCCGTAGGAGTGGGGGGGAAATATCACAGTAAATCAATCAGCAACAGGTACCTAGCAAAATGCAACCAAACTCACAGACGTAGGCAACCACAGAAAACCCACTAACACAGCTGTAAATTGCAAATCAGCTCCCAAGAGAGACAAACCCCTCTCTTCACTGCATAGATACCTAGTCAGTCTGTAACTGAAGTGCATGTCTGAATGAAGTTCAGAGTCAACAACTGCAAGAAAAGGGATCTACAAGATCATATATTTACAGACCACGCAAAAGCAGAGACGGATGGAAAGAATCAACCACTACAGAAACTGGACCTACAAAATCTTTAAAGATTTTACGGGACTGAGAAAGCAAGCTACCTGGGGTGGAAATACCCTATTAAAATTCATCTGAGTAAGCAGCACATTTTTTACTAGGGCAGAAGTGCTGTATTAGATCCAAGTTGTTCAAACAGGGACACAGTTCAACATACCTCCACAAAAGGTTCCTCCTGGTCAGGTCTGGCATAGTAAAGAATTCGAATATTCAAAGGCATTTGTTTCCCTTTCATCATCTACCAGTTTATTTTACAGTATCGACTACACTTCCCTGCTCTACTGGCAAGAGCTCTTGCTCACAAGCATGACAGATGGCTACTGCCCGTGGCACGCTGTGATAAAATTGCTTATATGCTTCTCTGCAACCACACTTTCTATTTCCCCACAAGGGAGAGTGAAACTTTCACAGTAATCATGCCCAAATTTGGACTTTCAATAGAGATTTCCTGGCAGACCTACTTTAAATTTGTAAAGCCTGAATATATTACAAATAAAAGAGACACACCTTTAGAAGCAGTTTCCACCTAATTCTTCTCCCAATATATATTTAAATAAAACAATGAGAGACAAGCTCCCAGTGTGCCCAGATCCCTCCCGCCTCTGTTCTTTGGATCACTGGCTCTCCTCCTTCATTTTGGTTTTATGAAAATGGCATGCAAATAACAACTGAACAGTGAAATCTAGTGCAATATATGACTGCACTCAGCTCTGAGCAAAACAAGGAATGAAGACTTTTTCTTTTTTTTTTTTTTCATCTTGCAGTTCACAAAGCACCAACATTAAGAAACTACAAAACTGTAAAAAATAAAAGCAATTTGGGATTAGAGGTCATGTTGCTACATTTCAAATGACAAGCCCCACTCCCAAGCTCTACTTTTGAACAGGACAACATACTTTGAAGACAGAAATGCTTTAAAAAAAAAAAAAAAAAAAAAGAAAAAAAAGAGGGTAGTAGAATTTTCAAAACATGTTTATGTTTAAGACAAATAATCAGATCACTTCTTAAATTGCCATCAAGATACTTCCCACTTAGGGATTTATCTGTTTTTTAATGTTTCCTGTTTCCTTAGCATAGCAAGTACTTCAATGTTCAGAAATATCTATTAAAAAATACACGCAAGCTTATTTCCCTTAGAAACTAGGCTTTGTATGCACAAGAGACAGACAGATAACAGAGGCATGCCAAGTAGTTAGAACAGACTGCAAAAGCCCCCATATGAAAGATCTGAAGTCCGAGGATAAAACTTACCCACCTTACAACCAATATTCAAACAGTATTGCTACGTGCACCTGAGAAGCAAGGGTCTGGCACATCACCACATTTCAACCAGCACGCAGGAGTCTGTGTTGGTGTTAATGTCTACATACACATTTTGGAGATTTTATTTGTAACACATAAATACAATGCAAATTTAGCAATGCTGACAACATACACCTGTATAGTTTTACAAAAGGCTAACATCGCATAACCAGAATATTTACACAACTTCTGCTGGTTGCACAGCAGAGAGCTCCCAGTTGTTTGCCTGCTCTTTCTAGGGAGAGAAGAGATGTCTGAAGGAATATGAGTACATTTGTGAGACAGATAATGAGCCTTGAAGAGACTTCTACACGAAGCAGCAAGCATTATACAGAAACACCATAAAAATCAGCAAAAGAGAAAGTGCTGAAGTTCTTAACAGAGGATGCACACTCTTCATGTAAAGGCAAAAAGCACTCACCTCCCAGCTTTTAGTAGTGGGTTCACTGAAGAAGTTGTCTATCATGTCAAGCTCCTCCTTTTCTACCACAACAAACCCTTGCTCTTTGGCATCTTTCCCATATATTTCCGGTGACCACTGAACAAAAAATGTGTACAAGTGATCCACCCTGTAAAGAGAAGAGGAAGACACAACCATTGTTCAGTGGTCCCTGAACACAACACTATCATGTAGTACAGAGGTTTTGCCCAATTACAAAAAAGGGACAACCACACAAATAGGATACCCATTTACTTCCACCCTCACACACCACGCAAAGCAATAGCTCCCTCCACCTGGCAGCCTGAAGCACTTCAAGGTTTCTCTGCTTTCACTCTCCATAATATATTTTTCTCCTCCCTTTGCTATACACACAGCCAAAGCATCATGGGAAAACTAAGCGGTTTGTCCAGTCCTACACAATTCATATTAAGAAGTCACATTGATTAGTATTATGTCATACACACAAAAGCTAAGTCCATAAAACACTCACTTAACTTATTTAGTTTGACCTCCAGCATAAAACAAGCGATAAGAGATCACCAGTAAAGTCTATATCACATTTCTAGCTGACCTCTAAAAGTTATAGAGACTAACCACGAACCAATTCTTCATTCTCAGCATAATGAAAATAAGCAGTCACTGACAGCTTTGCTAATGATGTATCACCAGCAGTGTATGCACTTCTGTAAATGTAGTCAGCTCTCAATCACCGTCTTTAAAGAGTTCTTTGACAACATCCATAACAATCAGTGAAAAAATTTCTGAATAAGGACTTTAAGTATGTGCTCATTTTGGCTGGGACAGAGTTAAGTTTCTTCACCCTAGCTGGTATGGGGCTGAGTTTTGGATTTGTGCTGGAAACAGTGTTGATAGCACAGGGATGTTTTCGTCCCTGCTGAGCAGGGCTTACCCGGAGCCAAGGGCTGTTCTGCTCCTCACCCCACCCCACCAGCGAGCAGGCTGGGGGGGCACAAGGGGTTGGAGGGGACACAGCCGGGACAGCTGACCCCGACTGACCCAAGGGACATCCCAGACCATGGGACATCATGCTCTGTAATATAGAGCTGGGGGAAGAAGGAGGAAGGGGGGGACATTCGGAGCGATGGCGTTTGTCTTCCCAAGTCACCGTTAGGCATGATGGAGCCCTGCTGTCCTGGAGATGGCTGAACACCTGCCTGCCCATGGGAAGTGCTGAGTGAATTCCTTGATTTCCTTTACCTATTAAACTGTCTTTATCGCAGCCCACAAGTTTTCTCACTTTTCTGATTCTCTCCCCCATCCCACTGTGGGGGGAATGAGCAAGCGGCTGCGTGGGGCTTAGCTGCCAGCTGGGGTTAAACCACAGCAGTCCTTTATAGTGTCCAACATGGGGCACAAAGGGGTCGAGATAACGACAGATTTGATTGGAACATTCTAGATCAAACTTATAGCTATTATTGCTGTTTAGCTATTAATTGGCAGGCTCCTGTGCTTGCCATGGGGCTTGCTTGCCTCACTGTGTATTAGAGTCTTGTGCTCATTCGTGGCTGCTTTTTGCTTTTGCTGCTTGCTATAGTGCTTATCATCTCACTCTGCTGTGCCTGGGAACATTTTGATAACAGCAATGGCCACGTGCCTCGGCTGGCAGACGGCCAGGGCACTGCTGCTGTTTCTGCGCTGCTGTACTGGACAGGCTGGAACTCCAGCGTGAACTCGAGTCAAAGGGACTGGGACCTGTGGATGAGTCCACGCGGGAGCAGGACACCCCAAAGCGTCTGTGGCTGCGGTTCCACACCAGAGCAGCTGCATCATGAAGGGTCTGTGGCCGTGGTTCTGTCTGTGCTGCAGCAGTGATACCTCTGAAGGGACTGCGGCCCAAGGATAAATCCAAGCCGGAGCAGGGGCAAGGGGAGGAGTTCATTGCAATGTTAAACCCTACAGCCTGGCCCAAAGGGCCCAGGGGTGGAGGTCATAATGTCATACCTTTAAATTGTTGTAACATGCAACTCAAATCATAGGTTACAGGAATTACCAGAGCAGGAACAGCCTGCACCCATGGAGGACAAGCCTTACAAGAAGCAGTGCAAGTGCAGCAGTGAGCCGACCTGAGCTGGCTTTGGTGCCCAGTAACTCGGCACAACACACCGTCTATCCTGTCCTGAGTGACCACCGTAACAGATGGAGCCCAAAGTCATGGACTAAATGAACTCAATGGACATTTTATGGGCATTTGTGGACATTTTAAAGACATTTTATAGGGGTGGTCCATAGACTAAGGGAATGATATCTGTGTATTATATCAAAGGATGGAAAGGGGTGGTGGTTAATGAGGTTATACTGGATAGTGTGGTAAATGAGCATGACGTAAATGATGTGGAATAAGGGATGGAGAGTGTGCTGGTTTTGGCTGGGGTAGAGTTAATTTTCTTCACCCTAGCTGGTATGGGGCTGTGTTTTGGATTTGTGCTGTTGATAGCACAGGGATGTTTTCGTTCCTGCTGAGCAGGGCTTACCCAGAGCCAAGGGCTGTTCTGCTCCTCACCCCACCCCACCAGCGAGCAGGCTGGGGGGGCACAAGGGGTTGGAGGGGACACAGCCGGGACAGCTGACCCCGACTGACCCAAGGGACATCCCAGACCATGGGACATCATGCTCTGTAATATAGAGCTGGGGGAAGAAGGAGGAAGGGGGGGACATTCGGAGCGATGGCGTTTGTCTTCCCAGGTCACCGTCACATGTGATGGAGCCCTGCTGTCCTGGAGATGGCTGAACACCTGCCTGCCCATGGGAGGTGGTGAGTGAATTCCTTGCTTTGCTTTGCTTGTGTGTGTGGCTTTTGCTTTACCTGTTAAACTGTCTTTATCGCAGCCCACAAGTTTTCTCGCTTTTCCCCTTCCGATTCTCTCCCCCATCCCACTGTGGGGGGAGTGAGCAAGCGGCTGCGTGGGGCTTAGTTGTCAACTGTGGTTAAACCACAACAGTGTACTATATTGAAATTAAAATGAACACATGCAATTTCAAACAGGAATATGATAGTGGATTCACTGTACAGGAAGTTGAATTGCCAGCAAAAAAAAAAAATCAAACCCAAATTAAAGAGGGCAGATGGAAAGCTAGTAAGTACTTATGACACTGGATCTTTCTCCAGTTATTCACCAGAAAGTTTTGTCCAGCAATTCCTTGATCAACACAAACCCAGAAAAATCTTACAGAAATTTAGACATTTTCCCCCTGCATTTCAAGTTACTTGGATCTATATGTATGCACAAATAATCTTAAAACACCATTTCAGCACTGCTGGATTCTCTTTGGGGTCACTAGTATAATTCCAGAGATTTTTCCAATTGAGTCTACATTTTTTGTTCTACACTCCTACCAATGAGGGCTAGAGTTTGATGTCAGTTCTAACTGCATGAACTGGCAGCCCTGAAATTGTTGCCCACTCATGACAGCTACACTAATTCACAGTCAAAGTGAGATATTTGGAGGTGCTTGACTCACTTTGGCCTCAAGAAATTTGGATCCAATTTCCGCTACCCTCAGAAAGAATAAAGGACTGACTTTGCTTCATCATGGAAATGCCCTCTTAATCATGACAAAGGAACAAATTAGCATTGCCATCAGTTTTTTCTCTTCTCCTTTGCATACTCACAAAAGCTTCTGTGGTGCATGGCTAACATGTTCTAGCAGAGTTTAAAATTTTGTTATCAAATAAGAACTGTACCTGTCAAACATTTTTAATATATACAGCCAAATATAGTTTTAGTACAATTGTCCTAAATTTGTGAACACCCAACACTAGGTTCCTGAGGCATCAACAGCCTCCCTTCACCTAGAACAAGTAAGGTAGCTAATGTTGATATCCAAGTAAAAATTTCAGCTACTGCTCGTTCCTCTGCAACAAGACACACACAAAAGAGATCAAGGTAGTACTGTGCAAACAATCAGTCTTTGGGATAGTTCTTGCCAGTAACTGCCTGGAAAAGACTAAAAGAGGGTCACGTTCCCATTGCCAAGGGTTGCCCTCTTTCTTTGTGAGAAGCCACGTGATTGCTTACAAGTTTGCATAGATCTAAAACCAGTAAACTATGGAAGGCACTTCTAAAAGCCGTAACACCTCATTTTAGTCAAGAGCTTTTCTAACTCCGGAAGTTTTCCCACATCAATAGGTGCAACTCGTCACGCCCCACTCCACTTGCTCACAGAAACTTCAGAAAGAGCAATATGATCATCTCTTTGCTAACTAATGTGAGTTTTAACTGAAAGACACATTTAACTTGAGCACTGTGTATTTTATGTGCAGTAGTCCTAGTCTGGAAAACGAACTACTTAATTCCTACAAAGCCCTATGAAAGAACAATAAAACTAGTGGTTGCTGCTCTCTGGCTAAGATCAGTTTGAAAGCATGTTCATGGTGGGTGAAGGAGAGCAGCATACTCTCATCTCAGAATTGCAGAACATAGTTAGGTTGAAAGGCACCTCTGGAGATCATCTAGGCCAACTTCTGCTTATAGCAGAGCTAACTTCCAAGTTAGAGGCGGCTGCACAGTCCTCTTGCAGTTGTGGAAATCTCCAACAGAGATTCCATAACCTCTCCGTGCAGCCTGTTCCATGCATAACTAGTCTCATGGTTTTTTTCTCTTCTATCTAATCACAATTTCCTGTAATGCATGCACCATGTGACCTCAGGAGGGTCTGGCACCATCCTACTTTTTTTTCTTCCCCTCTCCCTGCTTTTTTTAACCATGTGTCCAAAAGGAAGAGGGGAGTAACCACCACCCAAGCTGTTGGCTATGCTCTTCCTTACGCAGGCCAGCAAGAAGCGAAGCCTTCATTACTGCAAAGACACACTGCTGACTTATGTTGAGTTGGCTCTCAACTGCCCCAGCTCCTTTTCTGCAGAGCTACACCCCCGGCCACCCGTCCTGAGACTGTACCACTGCAGGGACTGCTCCACCCCAGGTGCACAACTTTGCATTTGCCTTTTCTGAACTTCCTAACGTTTCTGTCAGCCCATTCCTCCATTTTGAGGTCCCTCTGAACAGCAGCCCTGCCCTCCAATGTATGAACACTCCCTATTTGGCATCATCCCCCAAAATGACAAAGGTGTATTCTGTCCCAACGTCCATGTCACTGATGAAGGCATTGAACAGCATCAGTCTCCAAGGAATATCACTTGCACCTGGCTACCACTCAGACTAGCTATCAACCCTTTGAGCCCAGTGGTCCAGTTATTTTTTCACCCAGCTGGTAGTCTACCTGTCCAGGTCACATCTCTCCAATTTGGCTATAAGTATACTATGGGAGGTTGTGTTGAAAGCCTTACTAAGGTCATGGTAAAACAACAATCCCTTACTCTCTCCCTGTTCACAGCGCTACCCATCTCAAACAGAGAAATCATCTGGTTGGTAGAAAAACTATTTGCCCTTGTGAATCTACAACAGCTGCTCCTGATCACGTCTTTCCCTCCATGTGCTTGAAAATGGAGTCCCTAAGGTCACGCTTCATAGTCATCCCAGGGACTGAGGTGAAGCCGACTGCCCTGTGCTCCCACAGATCCTCCTCGATTTTTCTGAAGACAGTTGCAGCATTTGTCTTTCCAATTATTAAGCACCCCTCCCAGTGATCATAACCTTTCAAAGGATGATAGAAAGCAGCCTTGCAATAACATCAATCAACTTCCTCAGTACACTTAGAATATTTCCTGTCAGGCCCCACAGACCTGTATATGCTCAGTTTATTTAAGTAGTCCATAACTAAGTTTTCCTCTACAATGGACAGATGCTAAATAAATCCAGACACTCCAGATTTAAGAAGCAGCAGCATAAAATGAGAAATAGGTGACTGCAGAAATGAGGTCATTCTGAAAGGGGATGCAGAGCATCCCTTCTCTGTTAATAAAATTATAACATTATGCTATGGTAGTATTTCCAAGCTACCAAATTGGAAAAATTGGAGACAGTTTTTAAATTGGAAAACCACTGCTTGAGGAACTCTCTTAAAGCCAACTTGACAGCTGCAAGGAAATTTATCCTAAAACTCAATAGCTGTTGTGGTGATCACATGCTTATGAGTGTGTCATGCACTAACAGAGAAACATCAATAAAACACAAAGTACCTGGAAAGGAACAACTACAGAAACCTGAAGTTAGTCACTCCAGAAAGAAATTATTCAAAAGGAAATTATGATAACAGGAAACTTTATTTTTTTTTAAAGAAAAAAAGCAAACTAGGAGACACAAATCAAAAATGAAAGACGGAACACTGATTAAAGAGACCCTCCCCAGCTGTAGCCAGATTAAAAGGAAAGTGAATATGCTTACAAATATATTCATAATAACACACACACAGAGGGCACAAAAATGTAAAAAGAAAAGGATATACATTCAGTAGAAAACTAATTTTGGAGAGTACAAAACGTGACATAAAGATCATGACAGCAAAGTGATAAAATCAGTGTAAGACAAAAGCTTCGTGGAGCATTTATGCCACTGCATTGCTTAGTAAACTGGGCACAATCAGCTGCCTGTGTGAATGCATCTGAACAGGGAAGCACACTCTGCAGAACAGTAAGCAGAGGCTGTGCTTGCAGGATGGGACTTTACCCTTGGCAGAAGGATCCCAGAGACCTGGGATAACGGCTGTGAATTTTGGAGCAAGAGCTCCACACCAGCACACTGATGACAATACTTAGCGCAATCTCTGAACGTACCAGGAAAGTCACATTCAGTGGAAGAAATGAGATTGTGTTTAGTTTGATTGACACTGGTGATCACTGCTGGAGTACTCTGCCCATCTCTGGTGCGCCATTCCCAACTCACGCTCAGGTGTTGCTGCTTAGAGACACAAGACCAACTGGCGTACAGCAAGAGGCAAAAACAGTTACTTAGCTTACAAGAGCAATACCCTGTGATTGCATACAATAAGAACTGAATCCTGGTAATACAGACACAACCACAACCAGCGACCGGAAACCAGAAAAATTAAAGTAGGTATATAGTGCACTGAAAAAGAGCAAAGGCAATTATCAATAAAATACACCAGACAACTTCTCAAGCTACAGGTGATTTTGCAGGGGGAAGCATAAATGATTTTTCTTCTAAAAGATACACTTTAATTTAGGAGGTCCCAAACTGACATCATTACCACCACCATTTCTGTTGATATGGCAGCAATATCAGACTTTGATGGCAGAGGCAAACCACTTTTGCATAAATTAATGTCTTCAGGTCAGTCACAGGTGGGAACGGTGCTACTTCCAAATTAGTGTTTGGGTGGTGAGGGAGGGTTTTTGCATCCTGTGATACATGTACAAAGGCTCTAAGTCCAACCACAGCTCCTGGCCTAGAAACAGGACTTAATTCAAAGGAATCCTATGACTTTGTTATAAACATGCCTGACTAGATGATGATGATGATGATGATCCTTCATGAATCTTATGAGGGCTAAGGTACCACAAGCCCTCATATGCTTATGTGAGCTTATATAAACTTATATGAGCCCTCATTATAAGATACTAAGCTACAGATACAAACGGGTTTTCATAGGTTTCACCTGTATAGTTTGATATCTTATTTATCAGGAGTCTAGGAGTACTCTATTTGTAGAAGGCTACTTCAAAAGGAGCCTAAATCTAAGCTTTATGCTACCTATTCCATTCCACTAACAGGAGCATGGAAGAGTGATCCTTCAGCCTCAGGACCATCTTAATCATCATCCCTTTATGGAAAGCCTTGCGTAAGTGCACAGAAGCATCATGTAGGTATTGACTCCAGCTAGTTGTACTGCAAGTTCTTCCAGATCTCAGCTTCAACCATATTAACTACTGGGTGTTACGCACTAGATACTAACAGGAGTCACAACCAAGCAACATGTTGCTCTACAAAAGGAAACCCCACAGAAACAGTAACAGAAACCAAACCAAAACTCACCCAACTCCCCAGACCAAACCAAAATAATCAATTGGGCAGGAAGCTAATATTGAAAAAGAGAAGCAAGGCTCAACCCCTGTTCCTTTTCCTCCTTGAACATCTGCCTGCTCTCAAAAAGAAACTTCCAGAAGAACCGGATGCCCTCTCAGCAGCATGATCCCAGTGCAATGTCTTTTACATCAACATCAACGCAAATTATACATTCATAAACCAAGCCTGTCCGCTGAATTTATATTGTAGATAATCAATGAGATTAATTCTTGACTGAGGAACTAGTCAATGCTAAAATGAGTAAATTATTTGTTAGGACATGTGCTTATAAACAAAGAAATTCTGCGTAACTCTATCTGTCCCAGGGCAAGACATTTTCCTCTGCAAGACCTTGAGGATATCTGTGACATAATTACTGACCTACTACTACTCAAAATCCACTAGGGTGGATAATCTACATACCATTTAAGCATAAATCCATGTAGCAAGAGCATGCACAGACTTACCCTCTAATACTGTAAGCTATACCCATTGCAAGACTCCTCAACAAAAGAATCAATCTCCTTATTGGTGTCCAAAAGCATGGGTGCCTCTCTGCTCAGCTGAACCCAACAAGAAGCTGCCCTAGACTGAGTAATCTATTATATAAGGCAACTCGAGATGCCCATCTCCCCCGTTACGTGCTAAGGTGAGTGCTGCTGTGATCAAGCATAGTCACTGATTAACTCAGCTGCGTTGTGTGGGTCATGGGGTGACGCACGCTGGGACACTCTTGGCACCCGGGAAGCCACGTAGGAAGAGAGAAGACCTACAGCAGCCACAAAAGGCAAACGAGACTTAAGACTATTGACAGCCTTTATAAAGAATATCAGCCTAACAGTCTCCTCTCTCTATTAATAATGTTTCCAGAGGCTTCCATTAAAAAAAAAATATTGCAGTTTTAAAAGATAAGTATGCCTCCCCCCAGCACGGCTTTCCCACAGCCTGCCAAGCGCAGAAAAGCAGCAGCAGTCTGCAGATAGATGAGCAGCTCTGCTGGGAGCAGCGGGCTACGGGGCCCAGGTTGAAAATGGACCCATTTTCACAATGGATGACAGAAGTTGTTTTAACAGCAAACACTAAGAAAGCATGGAAAAATGTAATTAAGTGCAAATCAGAGAAAGACTTAACTTATACAGTGATCATAGACATGCACACCTACTTTTCACAATCTCAATCCAGGTTTGGTTTTTTTGTTGTTTGTGTTTTTTTTTAATTACTAAGAAACATTAAGATGCTACACAAGCTACTGTGACTGCACTGGACAGAAAGTGTTTTATTTATACTGCTTTATGGCCAATGAGACGAGAGTGGTATTCTTGATATTTTCATACATGACTATAAATTGCATTCCAAATGTTTTTATTCTTAGTAAATTATTTTGATATATTGTACCAAAAATACATTGCAAAGCTATCCCAAATGACCTACGTCCATGGCATTCTCAAGATGCAACACTGATAATTATATACTATGCAATACTGGTGCAAGAATATCACCAGAGGGTAGCAAACGATGCATTTTACTTTGGGAAGGCGTGCAAGAGTTTGGAGAAAACACTGACTTCTTAGGCAAAGACACATCTTGTATTAATATGAAGGAGTGGGTCTTGCATTTAATTTTTGCCCCAAGTTCTACATGAGCTTTTATGCACCTCTGCGGTGTTGAAACAGGCACGCGTGAATAGCACCAAAATGACCCAATCTTATACTACATTCACCAATAATTTTGATCAAGATCAGAACAGCAGTCCCAAGAGCAAAGGTCTGGCCTGTCAGCCAGCACAGCCAAGCGCTGCTGCAACAGCTCACTGCAGAAATTACTCTTTCCTCATTCTAAAAACTGAAGTATAAACCAGTTGTCCACACTTCAGTCTATACTTGGGTTAGGTCCCCTCACTATTCAGAAAATGACAAGCAGAGAAGCTGTTTTCCAAGTTTGTGATAAGAAGCTTAATAGATTTACCTGTTGCACAGAGCAACAGAGACGACCTCAGTTCAGCTCAGCAGCCTTATTCAACATTAGATACACTATCCCCAAAGCAGCTAACTGACCTTGTGTTATATTACAGCATCATTCCAAATCCTTGAAGTATTTACTCATGCTTCAACCTAGAATTTTCTGAACCCGCCCTTTTGCAATCCCTGAGGAGCCAAGGACTGGGTTCAGCAGATAGCAAGCAAAACAAAAGCTATCTTCAGCTACACTCCCAATGGACACATTCCAGCTGGATTAAACCTCTTCCCCTCCTCCCCTGGGTCAGCAACTTCCACACTACTGGTCTGCTCAAAACACTCTTTTCTAAAATACAGGAAATAAACACTTAAATCAACACACATGCTAAAAATCTGAAAATAAAATTAAACATTCTGAAAAATTATTACAAAAAAGAAAAACATTGCCTGCGTCTTAAAGAGACACCTCTGAGATTGATCACCAGTTCAGATTCTTCCTTCCTGGTATCTAATTTACCACAAGTGTGATCACTGATTTCCCTGTTTTGGTTCATCAACAGACTGGAGAGTTGCTCTAGCTGCCTTCTAGCAAAAGAAGGACCAGGGATTTGATTCCTCACAGCCAGTGAAAATTCTTGGGTGATTCATGTGGAAAATCACAGACCTTTTTTTTTTTTCCTTCTATAGTACTATTTATGCATACTTACACACCTACAGGCACATAAAACATTTAATGGATTTTATCACGAAGGAAGGGACTTTTTTTATGGGCTTGAAGGCTGAAACAGCCACACCCATTCAGTTAGGAGTTTCTCCCTTTTCCACATCATGCCCTTTGCTCATGTGAAATACATATTTTTTAGCACTGGCACCTTAGTGGATTACTTGCCTCTCTTGCCACTGCTCCCTTTTTCCCCTCTCCCTCACCTGCTAGACTACAGCCAAAACCCAGATCATCCCCCAGTGCTTTTATCATGTTAGCTGCGCTTATATCCCTCTCTTCATCTTCCAAATGGCACCTGATCCCTTCTTCCTTCCCACTGGGAGCCATGTTAGATCAGCAACAAACACTGCTTTATCTCTCTGGCATGGCACCCCTCTCCCCATCTTAGCATCCTTGCTGCATTTCACACCTTGGACCATGTAGGGAAAGTCAGATTCAACTCCAGAAAGCACTAGACATTTAAAAAAAATAAGAGACAAACATGTTTTCGTGCTATGCACTGCAGCTTACCTTTCCCGTGGAACAGCAAACCAGTACTCTGGTTGCTTTATCTTTTTGCTGTACTGTTGAGACATGGTGGTGCTCTGAGACGCAAAGGACTTTCTCATGGGCTTGCCTACTTTAATGCACAGAAACATTGGAGGAGTCTTGCTCTTCTCCTCTTTTGAAGGAAGCATATCTGAATGAGAGACAAAAGAAATGGGCTGCTTACAGGAAAGTACAAATACTGCAGCTGATAAAACACTGTCACAAAGATTAACAATCTTGTGCAAAGGAATACTCAGAGGCACCGTATACAGAATTAAACCTGACATGTCATTCAATAGCAAAACTGGTTTAATAAATCCTTGTTTATCCTAAACTGTGGCCATTTATTCCCATTTCGTCACAGCCTGTATCCCCCTCAGCTGTACAGCTATGTACAGAACAGCCCTGTAAAGCAAATCAGTAAGAAGATCAGGGTGGGTGCAAACTGCAACATGAAGCGGGCAAATAAAGGGGACAGCGTTTGACAGGGTCCAGGAAACCCATCCAGTCAAAGGGTAACCCCGCACACACACACACACAAAGCCCCATCAGTTCCTCAACTCTGACAGCCAGCCATACAGACACCTTCTGTCTGCACAAGACAGGGTCAAACATAAGAGCAGTAAAAGTTCCTTAAACTGCTAGTGCGACAAAAAAATTGCTTATTAAACTATGGCCTCAATCACACTGAAGTTGCCCCATTCACTTTAGGAGTACGTATACAGTCATTTTTTTTTTTTTTTCTTCTCTCCCAATGAGAATGACCACCAAATACAACTAGCGAGATATAAACCCTTCCAAAAGAAAGGAAAAATCATTTTAAGAACAACTGTTTTTAAAGTAAAGACTTCCACTCTTATCATCCCCCACCACCTGGTATGAATCAAGGGTATGTCTACTGGTTCATTAAACTACCAAGAGAGGAGCATCAGTGCTCCAGGATGGACTAGTGCTTAAAGGCACTGGGCTGTAGCAGAAGTAGTAATATGTGTACACACTATCTAAACTGAGATTTCATTTTGTTATATGCTTTCCAGTAACAGCCTGAATTTTATTTATGATAACCCAATCAGACCAATCAGGACAACATGGTCAGTCAGTAAGACTCTACATATATTCCTGTTTATCACTTCTTTAAGGGTTTCCATAGCATGAAACACACCAGACAGATGCAAATACTGTCAAGTATACTTTGGTACCTCCCTTTACAGCAATGCACTACTACTTTGGATGGTATCAGAAATACACTGACAGACTTCACTGAAGCAACAAAAGTTACCAACCCAGAGTGACAATTCCTAGGCCATGAAGTGTCCCTGTCAATACTGCAACTGGATGACATTTCGCTATCCTTCTTAAAGCCAGTAAACAGAGGTGAAGATTATACAAACAGTGATCACTGAATATGGAAAGAGCACACAAGCTACTTATCAAACTAGAAGCTTAGGGAATTTGAAAGTCTTTTTTTTCTTCTAAATAGCAGATAATATAAAAATATAATATAAGATAATTAAAAAAAAAAAAAAAAGACCAGATATTATAGAAAGAGGGAATTTAGAGCAGAAGGCTATCAATTCAAAGGTTACCGTCATAATGCTGTCCAAGTCTCAGAGGAAACAAGGATAACCAGAGACCTACCTTCAATTGGCACTTGAATTTTCTGCAGCAGCCACAGTCTGATTTCTGATTGATTGTCTAACTGTGTTTCTTGACAGGTCTTGTCTATGGCTGGTACTAATGAAGAGTCCACAGACTCTTTCAGATCCTTTTCCTCTGCTGCTGCTGAGCTGATTTCTAATGAAGGTGCTTTCCTTTCAACACAGCAGGAATCAAGCTCCATACTTTTAACTGTATGGACTTCATTAGCTTGGGACTTTGAACAGCTAAGTGTAAGGTCTATGCCAATTGCTTTACTGTTTTCACCTTTCTGGATTTCAGCCTTGTGTAAGTCTTCAGATGACTGAGACCCATTCCCATCTTTATTGAGGTAAAATTCAATAAGTTTATCTTTCTCTAGCTCTTTCTTAGTGTCCAATGCAGTCTCCACCTTACCTGTCGGGGAACTGACACATTTGTTTACTTCTGGAATAACATCTTGCTTTTCACACAGCTCTAAGTCTAAGTCAGCTTTAGGTTCAACACTGTCCTTTTTTTCCAAGGAATCAACTGTCAAGTGCTCCTGGACTTCTGTAGTGGGTTTGGTTACCTGCTGCTTAGTTCTCCCCAACTCCCTGGGGTCAGCCAGCAAGCCTTCCATTACTGAGATTTTCCTGTCCAACCCTCTATCCATACGAGATGACGTCTTTTCCAGCTCAATGAAGTCATCCTCTCCTTCTCCCAAAAGGGATTTTTCTTTGGTTTTGATATCTGAAGCATTTTTTTCCCCAGAAGGCTCTCTGGCACATGGATCCACAGCAAACTTTTCCAAATGTTCAGTGGCAGTGATGTTGCTGGGAAATTCCAGTGACTTTGATTTGATTGAGCCTGTACTCTCAGATGACTGAAGAACTTCAAAATCAGCAGACTTTTCCTCATCTGAAGGCTTTATCTGTTTGGCACCCAGAGCAATGGATGGATCCCCATTCTGCTGCCTCTTTTCCTTGCTAAGGGATTTGAATTTGCTGAAAGGATTGATATCTTTCTCACAGGATAGGTCTTCCCATTCTCCTGGCCTGTACAGAGGACAAAGATCCTTTGGTATGTCACTGTCAGGGAAAATGATGGATGTACATAGGATGTTAAAAGCAAAATGGAAAACAGAAAAAAAAAAAAAAGGAAAAGAAAAACTAAATAATATACCAACTTAACTTAAGCTCTGAAACTCAATGAAAAATTACCTTCTCCAAAATAAACATACATCAGTGGAAATAAGCGACTTTAAAGAAAATGAAGAAAAATGCAGAAAGGATAATACGGAAATAAAATGAGTAAACCATTGGCAGAATACGCCACATGGGTGAAGAAATGGTACACATGTAACAAAAATGTGCAAGTCATCAGAAGTTCTGTAACTAAAAAACCACAGGACATGTATTTAGCTGCTGGAATTTCATTCATACCATATTAATATTGTTATTTCCCGCACCTGACAATGAGTCAACCTCTACAACCACCCGTGCTGCCCTAGTCAGTACAAATGTATTTTTGTGAAGAAAGCAAATCGGAGATAAGCTGTACCCTGTTTGAACATGTTTACTGCAAAACAGTAACAGGCAACAGAGTTAGAGGTTTTTTTCTTTTCTTTTTCTACATTACTCAAATGTACTGTTTGAATGCAGACTTCTCCAAAGATTTCTTTTTAAAGCAGGACAATCATAAAACATTTCAAAATGGAAAATTCTTAAAAACCTAACAGCATACAACTTGAGCTCTTCATCGCTGCTAAAAAGTCTGAGGTGAATGAGAATATGAGATTCTCATCACTTAAAAGCTACTAAGAAGTTACTAAACACTCTACTAATGAGTGTACCAAGTATCCAGAAAGTTTTTCTTGAAATGAGAAAATGGAGGGAAGTAGATGAATTTTACTGATCAACAGGTGTTGCCTGTAAGGACAAAAACTTGCTTAGAACAAATATGTAAGCAGTGCCTAGACTATGCATAAATGAGAGTAGCAAACCCCAGAAAGTCTATTATGTATTATAAATTATAACTATCAATGCATTTCTGGTTCTGAAGTGGAAGTATTCCACAGACTGGTGTTTCTGTAAGTCCTGAAGATGACAGTTAAGGTGCCGTTATCTTCATAAATTTTAAACACTCCTCTCAGAACAGTCCTGGTAACACAACAAATGATCCAAATCTAACCCTCTTCACTTCCACTGAAATAACCCTAGAGATGGCTCAGTACAAGAGCCCAACCATGGCACGCCACCAGTGCTTTTAATTACTGTTTTTTACTGGTCTCCTTTGCACTTTGGTTCTCATATTCATGACCCATTTCTCTTTACTGCCACTGGTGTTCTAAAAAGAAAGCGGAAGACCAACACAAGTGAATCACTCCTTTGCTGGCACCTTCCTCCCCTGATTTGTTTTATTCTGCTGCATTAAAACTCTTCCCCTCCATTCCCCCACCTCTTTTTCCATGGCCCTTACTGAAAATCTGTAAACATAAGTTCAGGGAAGAGCAGTCCTTACGATGGCAATGCATCTTTAATCTTCATGTGAGAGATGTCATTGTAGAGAGCTATTGAGACAACCTCCTCCATGGGGCAGATGAGTCCATATTCTTCACAGCCATTCTCAATTACCAGAGGATCAGACTTATGTGGGTCAAACATGATATTGTTGGGAGTTACTATCATGACTCCTCCAACTACACCCTAAAATAGGAGAAGGAAGAGTTAGAAGATCACATGTAATTCACTTACCATTTGGTATTGGATTTTAGGCAACTATCCTAAAAAGAAAAAACCTCTCTTGTGCCTCTTTATACCCTGTCATGCAATGTTTGCTAACAAAACATTTTGGTTTCCAATTGCATTAAGTCTGACATTGTAAGGAGAGCAAATTAAAAAATGGCTTAGTAACACCAAAGTTCCTGGCCGATAAGGAAGAACATCCAAACTATTCAACTTTCAGTGCTGGCTGCTACAAGCTAAAACTGCAGATTGTTTATCAATCAAACCTCAGACAAAAGAGTAGTGGATTTAAAAAAAAAAACAAACAAAGGTTCCTTTTATTCTAGATACAGCCACCTTCATTTGATACATGAATTTATATGCAGCCAGCACACCTGAAGGCAGTCTTACTCATGGAAATGTCAAGGTTAGTATGCTAAGCTAGATTATAGGTCCCCGTGATAATACTCTACCAGAGGTACATGCAAAAAACTTCTTTATATAGGGACCTGATATGAAACAGCTTCTCCTTGATCTAGAAGCAGCTTCTACCACTGATCCAAGCAGATTTTGCACAGCTGTAGAAGACATTTAATTCTTCAAAACGTGCTCTAGCCATGGATTCGATAACACATCAGCCATTATTCAGCATCCAACCCATGGCAACTGACATTTTTCAAGGTTTACAAAGGAGATTTCCATTGTCTTGCTCCTGCACCCTCTCTTCCAGACAAGCTACAAAATTCACCAGACCAACTCAGAAGCTGTGCGTAAATCATGACATCTGACAAATAGGAGCCACCGATCAACAGGAATGACCTACACTGTAGGTACTATTAATTATCCAAGGTCATCTGCAAAGCAAGCCAAGGAAGGCTAACAAATAGGCAGGTAAAGGACCACAAGCTTGGTTTGGTTTTTTTCAAATCGGGGAGATGCCAAGCTGATGGCTTGGCACTGGCGAGTGAGTGTATGTGTGCCTGCTCCTTTGGAAAGCAAAGTCTGTATGTATTTCCCATTTGTTTCTCCTGTATGACTGATGTACACGTGCCTGGTTTGTGTCTGGATGAAAAAAATCAAAATCACGTGCAGAGGCTTCTCCCACAGGTACGTAACTCTAGTTAACTAGAAGAGCTATATATCAGTAGGCTGTACCTCCTACCCAGCCACTGCAGGAAGCAAGGCAACAAGGGATTTTAGCTACACTGGCAAAGAAGCCATCCCCCTTTTGATTGTTCTGACTGCAAATTACTTTTTCAGTCCTGCAGCCATAAAATTGGCAATCTGTATCCTCTGCACCTAGCAAGCACCACATAACAAAGCCACAGTATTGCCCTAATTTACATGCGAGACATCAAGTAGTCCTTTACTACTTTCTACAAAATAGCAGACTGAAAAATTGCAGAGTGGTTAAATACAGTCTACATCCACTCGATGCGAAAAGAAGCCAAAACCCGTAGCTGTAAACACATCCATCTTACAAAAGTCAGGACTAAGGGAAAAATATGTTTAAACTACAATGGTTAGCATCTCCAGTGCTATAAATTCCAGAGAACTTGAAAATCCAAACATGCAGACATTTAACTGAAATCAGTCAACAAGAGCAGATAAATCAAAGTAGACAGTTCAAGAAGACAGTGTCTTGCAACCTTGAGAAGAAGAGGGTTAAAATACTGCCCAAGCTTTGTGCTTTCACTTCTAAAACAGCTGCTGTAAAATTTAGGGTTGCAGTCCCAGTGGGAACACATATGTTAGAAGAATGCTTGCAAGAAGAAAGAAAAAAAAAAAGGTTGTATCATGCAATATTTATCTTTTTATTAGGGTTTGCATGACATTCATTAGCAAGTGCAGAAGCAAGATGGACATATTTGGAAACACTGCTTTGGAAACAGTTAAAATTTAGCTTAAAGTCATAAATGAAATAGATAGGCATGTGCTCGTTTTATAAAGCTGTTGCACAATTTGATGGAACTGGACAACTAATCTTGACACGTCTTAACTCTAAAGTGCAGTTTTCTCTGTGTATCTAGCAATACACTCTTAAACAGATAATTCTGGTATGACATGGTAAGGGAATGAAGATGGGTAGAAGAGCTATTCTTTCATAAAGCAATTATCATAACAGATTAAACAATTGAAAGAACAAAATGATACAGCATATTACCATGGTACCAATAAACACAGCAGTGATAGATAAAGCCACCATAACATTTATGTTCTTCACAAACATGGAGCACGTTTGACTCCCTCAGTATTCATCTTTTACTTAGCCAAACAGATTTTGCTTTTAAAGAATCTCAAACAATGCCCAAAAGCCAGGTTTCACCTACCTTACCATCTGTGAAGTAACGACAATTCATTTTTAAAAATTTAACAACCACAGGCTCATCCTCTTCTGAAGTAGAAGACAGGACTCTCTCAACTGGTTTGAAGGCCTTTCTTGCCAAATCAGCATCCTTAAAAAAGAAAAAGTTCAGCGCAGAGCAACAGCACCAGAATCATATACTTTTAGATTTTGGGCAACTAAAAGGCCAGGCTTGACCAACTATTTTCCTTTTGCTTAAGGAGGAGAAGTGGTGGTCATTTATGTATGTACACTTCTTGCAGTATCCTGTATGGAAGAAAAACCTCATAACATTGTAATAAACCTCCATACAAATAATAGGCAAGAAATTAAAAAATGCCAAGGCAAGCCAGCTCTCCTTCTTAATGAGGTACTCTCATTAAGAGAGGGCCAGTACTGCCACCTCACCTACACTGAAGGCTTCTGCACACAGCGCACTGGTGTGATTCCCCATGCAGGTGGCACACAGGCATAAAACTAAGGTTAAACACAGTTATTCACTCATGGCTTCTCTCCACTTTCCTTTTGAAATTTGAAATGTCTAATTGCTTTAACATCAGCAGGTGGACAGCTAAACTGCCTAAAACTACTATGTAAAATCATCATGGCCAATCACCCTTCTATGGAAGATGAAAGATCAGCTATTCCAAGGCCTTTCACAAAGATGAAATCCCTCAACCTTGTCCATATAAGACAAGTCTATATACGGGTACCACCATAATATGCTTAACTAAAAAGAAACTGACTGCTCAGACTAAATTAACAGCCTCCGTGCTCAAGGATCCCAATGCAGGATCAAGGCTCTGGACTGCAGAGCAGCATAGAAATCTCCAGGGTGAAACACTAAATAATTCTTCATATTTAACTTTCTGCTCTTTAAAAACTATACACTATACCATTTTCAACTGCTTTGATAGAATCTGGGCCCAACAGAACTTGTACTGGGTTTCTACACTCAGAATTCCCTTAATTTGGAATATTTTTAAAGAGATGGTAAATTTTGTAGTACAGCAAATTAATGTTACTCAATACACTACAGACAAGGTCTGAACTGTAACCTCAAAAACCTGTTATTTACACAGCCTTGAATCTCAGCTTCAGAATCAGAAATTATTTTGTGAACAGTGAACCAATGTTTGACTTACAGGGAGTTTATCATATTCAGCATCTGATGATGAAGGAGAAACGGGAGCACCAGGACTGAAAGAAGACAGCCTTGCAGCGCTTGTCTCTGGCACAAAGAGAATCTAAATACAAACATATATGTCAAAACAGTGAGACACAAGCTTTAAAAAGTAATTCACTATAAATACTACGTTCTACTAGAAAGACAACCCAATATGGATCACTCGTGATTGCAATGCACTCCTTAACAACTACTTATTCTAGAGTCCTTCTTCATAGGTGGTGATGGCAGGGCACGTGCAGGTCTAATTAATCACAGGATCTACCTCTACATTTTGTTTTGCAGCACAGGCAAGAAAATATAACATTTTCCATGGAATGAGAACCTCCTTGGTTCCCCCCCCCCCCAAATTTACAATCCCAGGTTGTTGTGCGACTATCACAACTACAGAAACAGTAACTGTAAAATGACTATTAATAGTCATTAACTTCTAACAGGAAACTCTGGCCCAAAGAGAAGGCCACTGCTGAAGATGGGGGATTTTTAGTACTACAAGTTTATAACACTCGACTATAGGTTGTCTGTTTCCAAAAACATACTTGCCTCTCCAAATTTAAGAAAATATTCTTTATATGAACCAGCATTTTAGCATCACGTACTACATTTAAAAGAAAAAAGAACAACTTACACAAATACAAGTGTATATAAAAATAAAATGCTCTGTTTGAACTTTCACATTCCCTCACAGTGAACATCCCAGACTTTTAGTACAGCAGCATTAAAATTGCAGTACAGCTTTGGACCTCCACCCCAATAAAAACAGAGTCATTTGTTGCAAGTGTCAGAGCAAAGATAGATACTTCTATAGTTAAAAAAATGTTCACAGTTTAGTTTTAAACTAAAAATGTTCAGAAAAATAAAACCATTTTCCTTATCCCAGCTTTTGTCTGCTGGGTATTCTTAGGCAAGTCACGCCATCTCTTTGTGCCTCAGTTTCCCCATGTGCAGATCAGGACACTTCAATCTCTTAATGTCTGTGAAGCAGAAGTAGAGCTCTGCTCTTCATGAACCAGGTGTTAGCCTTCACATTTGCATTTCCATTACTTGACTCTCCCCAAAACAGTCTATCTCCATTTATTTCTCATCTTACAGAAGACTGACTCATCCCCAACGTAAAGGCAAAGAGCCATTTCAATTACTGTACTAACTCTCTAATGCTTTAATGTATTATATATAGCATTTATCTAGGCTTCCCAAGAACTCAACTCTCTTGCAACAGCTACATTACCCTCTTGAGCTTCCCAGTCATCTTTAAGCTTTAGTGCCAGTAAATAAATAACAAGAGTCAGATATGGCAATTACAAAGCTCCCCCCCCGCACTCCAGGTAACGATCTAGTGAGTTCCCCTTTGAGGGATTTAAATTACTGTCCATTATCCTTGTATCCAAGTACCTAAAAGATATGTGAAAGTAGTAAAAAGCTTTTAAATACATAGCAAATAATCAGGTTTCAGGTATTAAAAAAACATAAAAGATTTACCTGGCCTGGCACAATCGTCTGCGTGAAAAGCTTATTGAGCTCCACAAGCTTGTTTGGGGTGATGTTAAACTTTAATGCTATGCTGTTTATGGTGTCCTGATTTCCAGCCTGAAGAAAGAGTTGAAGCTTAAGATACCATAGTGAACACATTCAGCACACTAGCTGAACTAAAACCATCTAACAGACTGTTTGCAGAGAGTAAATTTGATCATCTCAACACACCCTCTGTTTAATAGCTTACATGATAAGCCAGTATCAATAAAAAGAAAAAAAAATATTCTCTCATACTATACACTAGATAAAATGGAGAGGTGTTACAGATGTCCCTCTCCTTTTCTCACAAAACTTTAAAGCAGCACCACCTTATTTCGAACTGGTCTGGCAACTGGGGAAAGGACACACACTGGAAAGTTCATTACACCTTCAGCAGTCGCAGCACACCAGGCATTTGTGCAGTTCCCAGCTGGGACGCTTGCCTTCCACAGTCGCTCTGCATGACAGAGAGAGGGGTGCAGCCCCCGTTCAGGGACCTGGCTGGCTCACACAAAGACTTTTTGGGCAGAACTAGTCCTCTGAGCCGCCACGGCAGCACACTGCTGCCCTGCTCCGGCTTAGAGAAAGGGGTCTCACATCATCTTGAGACCGAGCATAGGCCAACCACTTGACGACCTAAGCAATGCTGTGGAATAGAAGTATTTTTCAGAATAACAAAACCGATTCTCTACTGAAGAGCCACA
Source organism: Haliaeetus leucocephalus (assembly GCF_000737465.1). Lineage (NCBI taxonomy): Eukaryota > Metazoa > Chordata > Aves > Accipitriformes > Accipitridae > Haliaeetus > Haliaeetus leucocephalus. The sequence goes on from NW_010972596.1 coordinate 1,620,470, forward strand.
GTGGAGAAGTAAAAATAGAACTGTCAGCTGTGAGAAGAGGCAGAAGACCTGGGTTGAACAGTGGCTCAGGATGTGGGCCTAGCTCTCCCCATACAATGATATTTGGAGCAATCCTTATTGAGATAAGTACAAACTGCAGCCAGTATTCACTGCTTTGAGCTTTGTGCCACTGGCTCCCTGTCGGCCTCAACAACTCCACTTTCAAAAAGCAGACAGGAACAAACCGCACAGCAATACTTACAGTATATTCTATGGTACCATGGGGTTTCTGAGAAACCATTTTTTTCTCTTTCTTTTCATTGCTTTTGTTTTGATTGTCATCTAAAGAGAAAAAAAAAATTATTCAAGTAATTGACTTCCAAGATGTTCACCTATCAACATGTTTTGAAAGAGATCTACAGGATGTGCAAATCACAGCTGTGAACAGGAACAAGAGAACACATCAAAAATATCTGTTAGGCCTTAAAATTGCACTGCAAGGCAAGCAAAACTTCATCAAGTACAGCAGGTTTAGTAATCATTCAGGAACTCTGCAAGAGTAATGTATACACGATACCATATCAACTCAGAACTGCTCCCGTGTTTTTCTCTGTGATTCCTATGCATTCACCTGTCAGATACAAGCACTTTGTGTGATGAGCTGCTGTCAAGGCTGGGGTAGAAACCAGCAGATGAATGTATGTGCTGCTACTGCATCGCTGCAACCACAACAAATACTGGTTAACCACCACTTCACCACCAGTACATCAAATTTTAAACTCTGAGGGTAAAAGCATGGCAAGAGTTCTGCAACACACACACACACACACAGTATACAGTCAAGCATCAGAAAGCATAAAAGCTTGTTCAGAAGACATTTTCCGTCAGCTGCAGTACGTAAAACTCACTGCACTTGCAGAAACCCTTGCAGGACCCGAAAGGCTCTCAGCAGCGTGAGCAGGGTAGCTATTTCCAGTTCCTACCGGAGCAGAGGGTGAGGGAAGCCAAGGATCGGGGCGGACGCCAGCTGCCCAGCCAGCCCCAGCCCCACGTACCTGGCGGAGGCGAGGGTGACACGCAGCCCCAGCTCCACGAGCGGGGCCGGGACGTGGAGAGGCCACGCATGGTTGCCCCGCTTGTCCAGCCTGCTTGGCCCCGGCCCCTCGGAAAAGTCCTGCTGCCTCCGTCAGGGTGCTGCAGCCCAGCCGAGACGGGGAGAGGCGAGATGGCGAGGCAGGGCTGGGCCCAGCAAAACCAGCGGCCGGGGCCAGGAGCAGGGAGACGCTGCCCGCCTGGGGGGAGCGTTCCCGCAGCCCAAGCCGGCAGCTCTGGAAGGAGATCGGGGAGGAAAGGATGGGGAATGGCAGCGCAGGGCTTCTGGCTCGCATTCAGGCTTTGCTGCAGCCTTTGCTATTTCCAGAGAGCCAGAGGCAGGTAGTAAAAAGAAGGGCGAGGACTCACCTGCCCCACTGTAATGTACACAAGAAGAAAGGAGGGGCCCACAAGCACGCTGCACCTGAGCCTTCTGCCCGCCCGTTTCCACAGCGAGATTAGTGCTGGGGGCTGCCTCGGCGTCTTCCAGAGGCTACACGGTCAGAGACCATCTCCTTCAGTCACGAGAGGCTCACGAGAGCCCTGAAGATACACCCGGGCGTTACGCCGGCGCACCTCACCCACTACCTGCCAGGGATGCGGTCGTGAGAAGTGCCATGGTGAGCGATACGACAGACAGCAAAGGCGTTCTTCCCACCGGACAGTAGAGGTGGAAAGCGCACAGGGACTAAACACACACAATTTAAGTGCATGTGGATAGTACACGTGGCATGAAGGGCAGAAGTAGGAAGAGAAGGCCAGGAAGACGCTGGCTTTTCCCTGTTAGCATTTTGGAACATCACCCAGACATTTCATCTCCGAGACTGGAGACACACAGTACCACTTTTAAAATTAGCATTCTTGCTGCCTTTTTCTGGCCAGCTGTATTTCTCCCATTGTCACACCATCTTCCTCAGTCTATGGTGAAGGATGGAAAAATTGGTAATGACAATGTTAGCAGGGCACAGTATTAAACCATCAGAAACACAACGCCATTACGACAGACAAAGAAGTGGCAAATACTGGATGTTTCCTTAATCCATTATTTATGTACAGCTGCCAATATGGACACAATCCTGCCTGAAGAAACTCCCTCAACTAACAACGAGTGAGTTCACGCCATTTTGCACTACTCAGGAGATGCCACTTCAACTACTCCAGGATAACTAGAACTATGTATCATACCCATGCAGGCAAACTACCTAAGCTGCCTGCGACCCATCACTGGAGAGAGACAAGAAAGGTTTACAGGTAGGCTTCATCTTCTAGTAAATCGTTTGGTCTAGCTGGAAAAAGTAGCTAAGTTCTCAGATGTATTAACTCCTGCTTAGCTCTGAAACAGCACACAAGTCAGGCAATAGTTAAGAACAACTATTTCATACTAACTAGACATGCGTTGGTTAAGACCTTGGTGTGGGTGGGGGCAATAAAAATGAAGTAGCCCAGAGAGATGTACAGAGGGAGAGAAAAAGATTTTGTACCTGCTGAATGTGAAACAATTAAGTCTGTGTATGTGAGAAATAACAATATGCAATAAAAGCAGTTTCTCTGCAAGGCTTATGATGTTTGGTATTAGCTAAACATTTTTGTTCCAAAGCTTTGTCTTTGGAAGGTGGGATGGCGATTGAGAGCTGACCAGGACAGCAATCACCATGCCACTGTGGCACAAGACGACCACAAAATACTCTAGCAGTATGGACAACTTTCTCCTCTACACCTTCCTACCTGGGAGGGGATGTTCCTCTCTCCCTCATCTCTCTCCCCGCCTCCCTTGTGAAATACACTGGATTTTTCAGGTCCTCCTAATTGCATAGGCTGCAAAGTTTGGAGATTAAGAAATACTATCCAGTGAAAAGTTATAACCTGAAGTACACTCTAGTTCTTGGCCAACAAGAATGTGGGTCTGTTTGTTTAGTAGGGTCCCCAACACGCCGTGGTGCAATACAAAAGAGTGAGTTAGATACTCACACATAGCTGAAAACCCAAAACTGTACAGACAAGTAGAAGAGAAAAAGTTCAGAAGACAAGCCACGTTTAGACTAAACATAAAATGGTCCTTCTTTTGCCAATAAAGGTTAACAAATCCTAAATAAGCCCAACAATTAGACAACTTGCTTTTCTTTCACATCTATGTGCAAGAATATATGTTATATAGCCTGTTTAGCTAAAGGCTAAAAGCAGTCACAGTCAGTGAACCTAGCTGTCTTCTGAAACCAAATTCTGACACTTCTTGTTTGGATAGTTTTTTCTTTTCTGCCCTGCCCCCCCCCCCCTTTTATTTTTAAATCCCACCAGCAAGGGGTTCTGGACACTGTCCTTATACTGAGCATAACTACTTGGCAGGCTTTGGCAATTCCAAACCACATCGTATCACTTTGAATAGTGAAAAGTCTTAACTAGTCTACGTTTTTAATTGTGCATATACCGATTTAAAATAATAAATTAAAAAATTCAGACCTTCAGAGGAAAAAGTTCCAATAAATCCATTAAATCTAACAGGTACTGCTAACCCCACTTACTGTACACGTAGCGAGGCCAAGGTCACAAATTATGCTTTACATGAATGGTTACAGCGGAGGGGGTGGAAAGCCTGGCAAAGCAAACAAAACACCACAATATACTATTTCCCCAGTTCCCTTATTCTCTCTCGTTTTTCCTTCAGGAAGCCAAACATTTTCTGACTTGATCTGAAGGCAGTTAGCTCTAGTAGTAGTCCCAAGGGCACCCAGAGCACATGCAGGCATGATGGAGTCCTCGGTAACCACACTTCTTTCAGACAGAACTAGATGGAAGAGCTGCACCTCTCTACAGGCTTTAAAATACATGCCACTGGCTACTTTTTGAACTTGGACATTTGCTTAGTGGTGAAGTGACTCACGGTTCTGCCTCCCAAGTTTTCCTACACTGCACGTACACTGAAGATGGGATCGTACAGCCATGAGAACTGACTAGGTGTTGATGCAAATTTGATCACACTGCATTTTTAGGAAAAGGGCAGAGTGGGTGGACTGAACCTCTCTGTGATTTCAGGAAACATGTAAAGTAAGAATTATATAAAAATAGTAAAATTAATAAGCAATGAGAAGAAGAATGCCAAGTGAGAACAGGCAAGAAAATACAGGCCTACTGAAAACAGACAGGTTTAAAATAGGAATTTTTCTGCCCTTATTGATATATTTATACCTAACTCAGTTTCCTAGCAGACTGTTCATATTTCATTTTGCAATGCTATGGGAAACTTTACAAAAAAGAGTTACCTAGGAATAATTTGGAAAGCAACTATTGAAGGAGTATGACAAAGAGGTCAATCAGTTTATCATCCAAAAGACCTTGACACATGATAGGAGAATTACACCTCTGCAACTATGTAAATAGCTGTATAAGTAGATAGAATAGGTCAAGAAGCATCAACAGAATCCCAGGCTGCTCACACTGACATACCACATGCCACGGCAAGACAATACCATCCCCACCAATGTTCCAGACTAACCTGCCGCCAGCCAAAATCAGCGTGAGGTTTTGCAGTGCTGGCAGTGACAGCTGAACCTGCCTGACAGTTCCTGAGCCATCAGGCTGATGTTTGGTAATGCAAGCAGTAATGCTGAAGTAAACAAGGGGCCAAAGGACTGACCACTTCCCACAGCAGGTAAACAAACTCAGTAGCCTGAGAGAATAGAGATAATGGCATACTTGGACCAAAAGTCCATTTTACTCATTAATCTCTGTCTTACCAAACACTTAGATGGCATGTAAATAGAGAAATCTTTCCCCTGACTAGCCCCCTTGGCTTCTAGAAATCATGGATTTCCCACGGTAGAAGAGCAGCATCCACTAAACTGCCCAGTCCCTTCAAGACCTCCACACTGGTCCTATGCCAATGAACACCACAGTACCGTGATGTCCTACATAAAGTAGTGCTTCCTTTCTTGCACTTTATACTCAATTAATTTCATTGAGCACCCTAATTAATGTTATTTTAAGGGTGAAAAAATAAATAGCCCTTATTCACCTTCTGCATACCATTCACAATGTCACAGATTTCCAACATCTTCTCTTACTTATTTCACTTTTTCAGACTGACTAATACTAGCATACTTTAGACTCCTTCCTATTTCTCTGATCATACAGGCTGTCCTTCTCGTTAGTTTTTCTTCTCCTACTATATCTTTTTTGCAATGGAGGAAGGAAAACCAAAAGCAGATTTTAAGATGCAAAAAACCCATTCATTTCTGCAATGACATAATGAGGGTTCCATTAAAACTGTAAGATACTAGTCATATTTTTCCACATTGCTGAGTACATCACTGCTGGTTTAGGAAATTCCAGTCCTACGTCTCTATGACAGGCTTGTTAGAAGCAATAAAACTATATTACTACAGTCTAGCCAAGCACTAGGACCAAGAAGTGAAAACCTGAAGGCAGCTTACAAGAATCTGAAATGCAATAAATTCAGGGGAGAACAGTTATCACTTGGAGTAACCTTATCAGAGTACTGATAAGAAATTAAGCAAATAAGGCTTCCTGGGGTAGTTCCCTTATCAGTGAATGAGGCCTGATACCAACTATCTTGACAGAGATGGAGTACAATAAGTATCACTTAAGTCATTCTAGTGAGATGCTGAGACCTCAAGAATATGAAAGTCCTGCTTGGGCTGGTAGACGAGGAAGGAGGAAGACAAACCAGTTTATCTGAACAATTTTTTCCATTTCTACTTTCTAGACTGACATTTTAATAACTTTCAGCAATGCTGTTATGTACAGGATGATTTAATCACATCTCCACAAGCACCTTTCTGGCTCTTCTCATGGCTCTCGAAGTAAACTGAACAGCATTCACATCAAAATTATTACTTTTAAATAAAAGGTCTTTCTTTCAACTCCTGTCAAGCGTGGGTGAACCCCACCACCGCAGAGGCCAGACCCGTGTTTTGGGACACCCTCCACCCACTCTGACATTCCAGCACTTACCAGAGGCTGCAGCAGCCTTCTAGGAAGAGACATTTTCCCAGCCCCATTCCCTCCTCTAGCCATCTGCAGCAGCTGGGGTGCACACCCATCAAAAGGTTTTTTGGCCACCTGAGCAGACCTACTTCCCTGAGGAAATGGCAGCAAGGTAGACACAAACACTCCCTGCCCAGACTGGGTAGTGGAGTGCTACCATGTTAAGAGGAGAAGAAAAAGAAACAAAACCAAACAAAAAACCCCCACAACATCCCACCATCTCAGGCATTTGTTTTTCTGTTCTGCTTCCCACTTTTCCCGCAGCCTCCTGCCAAGCCCTCACCTTTACTTCTGCATATTTTCCTCTACTGAATCATATTATCATTTAGCTTCCCCTCCTTCTCTACTGCTGAAGTCACTTGAAACAAAAAGGCAGCTGTTACCCATCACGACCACACGTGACCCTTCATCAGTGAAACTTCTCCTGCCATAGGAGAATAGCAATTCCCTGATCAATACAAATCCAGGCACAGGACTCTGAAATATCTATGCCTTGAACAACTTTTCTCTGTTCTCAATAAATATTGATTGTGATTCTCCACTAGTTATCTTCCAAGCAAGTCTTTCAAAGGAATAAGGAGATCACCAAAAAATACAGGGCCCCAACAAAAATGACAAGCAGTTCAAAGAACTGATATAAAAAAGGTAGTAACTCCTTCTGTTATAAATGGAGAAGGTATTTTAAGGCAGATTTAAATAAGAATTTGGCTATTGATATTCATGCAATATTCATATACTGCAGCTTCTACATAAAAAACTGCAAATATTTTCAAGGAACTTAAATTCCCTCTTTTTTTTTACTCCTTCCTCCCCAAAATGCAGCTTTAGCTCCTTTGCAGAGGCACAAAGCGATGCTACGTGCCACCTGAACACGCTGCACTGAAATGCAAAGCAACCCTCTCCCACCACAGCCAAAGCAAGAAAGGACCCGTTGCCATCCTTCCCCTGCAGCCATGCACAGGGCTAGAGGACAGACAGCACCCGTACTTGGGCAATGAGGTATTTTTGGGCAATGGGACACGCAGGCGTGCCTGCACACCCAAAAAGACCTCCAGCTGAGCGAGGGTGAAGGGCCTCCCTGCAGCAGGGTTCCTCCCACCAGGAGCCTTGCAAGGAGACATTGTCCAGGGCAGCTTCACTGCCGCTTTTTTGCTGGCACTTGAACAAGGTGGACATGGAGCAGGAGACACAAGCCCTGCAGGGACAGCGCAGGGGGAATGAGCACTCATCAAGAGTGCCAAGCTCCAGGCAGCTATGCATCTCTTGTGTTTAAGATGGCAAGATGTGCACCACTGCATTCTAAGTTTCCTTTGTGATGATCTGCTTGAAAAGTAGTAGGAGGAAAGATCTAGTTTAAAAGGTCACTGAGGTTTAGGAAAAGGGAAAAAAAAACCAAACAAAAAACCCCAAACCAAAAAAAACCCACCACTCAATTTCAGAGGGAGGTCAAGAGGAAAATTTGACACATTATTGTAAAGAAAGAGTGAGATGCAGCCAACAGCCCAGAGCTTTAGCTCTAAATGTCAGCTGGAAAACAATATGGCAGCAGCTGAAATGTACTGAAACTTAAGAGTATTGCTGAAGCAGCGTGTCGCTGGGCACCCAGGAAGAAGCACTGAAGAGGGGTGACTAGAACTAGAAGACTCTTTATATTGAACAGTACAGTCAGAAAGGAAGTTTAAAGGAGAGGATGTGCAGTGCTGTGAGCAGGGAGGACGTGCAGAGGGTGTCCAGCAAAGGCAGAGGGTTCCTAGCGTGCGCTCTAGGTGCTGTCTGAAGTCCCAGGAAGGATTCAGATGAACCAATAATATTGTTCCTATCAGACAGAAAACAGACGTACTTCTGTGGGTAGAGACCAATAGTTAAGAAATAGGTCATGGTAATGTAAGCATCATGGAATTACAAGTTATACATCCTAACAGCAGAGTTAATCTTGCTCCTATTACCTTTTCAGACATTTTATAGAGTGCTTTTCACCATGAATTGCATTCATATGCGGGGTTTTAGCCTGGGCAACTCTATTTCAAAATGCAACAGTGTACAATTTGGATCTATCCTTATTATCATATAAAAAACAAGTCCTCACTTCTGGGGAGCTTAATTTTTTGGATTATGCTTTAAAACAGTAGTTTCCTAGCTTTAGTTTCTGCTCATCCTACACTAATGTATTAACTCTCACCTCATCCCAACCTGCCTAATCCTCCCAGGACAGGGTGGCATTTAACCAAGTTGGTGTCAGCACTGATGATGAGAGAGCGGAGGGAGGGATGGGACAGGGGGAGAATGAGGTGATGGGAATGAGGAAGGGTAGGAGCATCTGTAAAAATCAGCCCCATCACAGCTGAAGCAGTTGGGTGGTAGATCCAGGTCCTAACTCTATTCTTTCCTTTAGAAAAGGACAATTGTTTTCTCCCTTCACTATCAGTCCTATATCTGAAATATGTTATCGCAGTTTTTTTTCTGAAGGTTGTCTTTAGTTCCCACTGATGCTGTCTGGATACAAAGACACGTGAGATAATTTTAGCCTTCCATTCCACAGCCAGGTCTCCTTCTGCACACTCCTGCATATAGACAAAGCAGCGGTGAAACAAAAGGAGATCTTGTTACACAAAACTTTAAGTGTGACATTCAAAAGGAAATCCACAGAAAATTTCAGATGGGAAAATATTTGCAAGTGCTCTCCTGCATTTTGCATACATGATCTAACTATACTTACTGTGGAAGTAACTGTAATCATGTATTTATTCTGGCCCTGGATAGTCACAGTGAAATACTGACGTGCCTCTAACAGTAGGAAGTGATCATCATTTCTGTGACAGGAGCTTGTTTCTATGCGCCCTGGATAACTGCTTCGTGGTGTCATCAAAGCCATGGACTCTTCCTGACCTACTTTTCATTTACCACTAATAACTGTCTCTCCCCACTGCTATTTCACCAACCTCCAACAGCCTATATAAGATGGACTTGGGAGCACAATGTTCACCTGAGCTGTCCACAAGACAGACCAAAGTCCTACTTCACATGGACACCACCTTAGATTAACCATTGTTAGCAGCCAAATACCACATCTTCAGCTAAGTGCTTTATCCTCCTTCAGAGCAAAAGCTTACGAACCACATTTATCAGCTACACAAATGACAGCCTGAAAGCAATGGATGTCTACTGCCTAAGGGCAGACTAAATAGCTACCATCCATGAGGTCTACAGCTATCAGGGAAGTAATTACACAGCGTGCAGGCACACGTGCTATCTTCAACCTAAGAAGTGCGAATAACAGCCAAAGCAAAGATGCAGCAATAAAAACTTCAGCATGGGCTGCTACCAACTTGCTGGGTATGCACACAACAAGAACCCCAAAACTGCATTATTACATACTCCAGACTGTTTGACAACAGTCTGGTCTAGTTCCCTACTAGCACGACTAGCATTATACAAATAAACAATGTTAAGTCAACCTTCCACAGAAATATCAACTTGCATAAGACAATTCACAGACTCAGCATCCAGAAACCTCCTCCTCATCCAGAGCTCTGCTTTACTCATATATAAGAAATGTGGAGAGTCAAGATCAGAAGCTGTTCATACCATCTATCGTCACTTCTTCCAGTTTCTAGTTCAAGACCATTCAATCTACCCCAAGATCCCTGTGTTTGACAATCTACCTCTAAAACATCCTGCTCTCCTTGTGTATTTGTGTAGGAAGAAAGGCCCTCTTGGGTGCACTGATAAAGCCAGATGGAGCTGCAGGACAAAATGAATTTTGCGCTTTGCCACATTTATCAGCCAGTGGGGTCTTAGCTGTCATACCACACAGCAACAGTGACCACAGACTTAGCAGAGAAGGCAGCTACGTCCCAAAACCCAGAAAGGTGAATTACATGAAAAAAATAGAACAAATTACTTCCCCTGGTTTTCTTTAAAATCAGGGGAAAAAACTCTACATTATCAGTCTGATAAAGATAGTAATAAAGTATCTGGTAAGGGCTCCCTTGGATAGCATTTTCCCTCATTATTCACTGCATGTGAAAGAGCTTTTCTGGCTAAGTTGGTCACCTGCAGATGTATACTGCATAAATGGATCAAACCACACAGCATAGCTGATGTATGTCAATCTTTGAACGCACTACAGAAACATGCTGTGTTACTGGGAACTGCAAGAAGAAAGCCACGTGTATCCTTCGATCAGATAGAGAAGGTTGTTCTTATTTTCTATCACTGTCCAGACGAGCTGTTCAGACACTTGGCATCTAACTGTGTGGTCAGGAACCCAATTCTTACGCAAATTCTACATCCTGTTTTCAGTTACTGAAGAAAATCCAGGTGCAGGAAGGAAGGCTTTCACACTGCCTTTCTCTGGCCTCTGCTGGATGGAGTTCATTCAGGTTAAGAAACAAAATGGTGGGAATGAGAAAAAGCAAAGACTTCCATTAAGAAAGACTAACAATCCCCAACATGTAATTTAAACTGTACATTGTTTGTTTGGTTGGGGTTTTTTGTTTGTTTTTCTAGTTGTTTTTGTTTGTTTGTTTGTTTTAGGAAAAAACACCAGATACACTTTTCAGACTAAGCAATGCTTAAAAATCAACACTTTCACACATCTAACTTTAATTTCTTCAGTGAATTTACCTTGACAGTATGCACATGACTCTGTATAGCTCCCCCTGAAAACAGACCCAATATTAGTCCCCCTGGAGCAGTACTGGATTTGGGCACAGCCCCACAAGCAGCTTAAACCATCTCACCATGAAGCTGCTGCCAAAAGGGGCAATTCCACCGACCTCCTTCCTCCATGTGTTCCTGCCACCAGCCCTGCACTGGCCCAGGTCGCTAGATGCCAGCCTAGGGAAAACAGCTCCTGACTCTCTGGGCTGGCAGCAGCTGAAGGCCAGGACTGGAACCACGCAGCTGGGCTCAGGAGGAGGATGGGCAGCGCATACATCCTCTTTTAGCAGCAGCGTGGACACCTTAGATTGGCTCAAATTGTTTATGAAAGCGTACTGTGGGAGGGATATGGTGACTGTCAGAGCTAGTTCCAGGTTTCTCATACAAAGGTGGAGGTTAAAAGGGTTGGTGATTATTTCAAGAGATGAGGGGATGCAGAAAGCGAAGGTTCAGTGAATTTTTACTTGCTTTGGGTGTAAGTAGATTCAGGAGTGCTTTGGAGATGGGTGGACGAAAAGCTGCCCACTGGTCTTTCTGTGGTCTGACAGACAGCACTACCTGTGAATCCCGTTCAGGTAAGTGTCAGTACATAAATGCATCTATCACAAAAGTACCACCATAAAATTTCTGACTATCCACTACATACAGAGCAAGGAAAATCAACCTGACAAGGGAGCAGGGCTGAGAGAAGTAATACTTAGGCATCACAAAAGAAGACATGTGCATTTTAGAAAATGGTTAACACTACACATGTTGTTTTCCTTCATTCATTTTGCTGCTTGAACACACAGCAGCTTGCCTGGGAAGGCTATGCCTTTTAAGTTGAGCAGGGCAACATCTCTTCAAATTAACATGCTGTACTGCCTTGTCTATTGGTTGGTGATTACAAGGTCATAGGTTAAAGACATAGACAAAAATCACAAAGACTCTAAACATATGGGACACATGCCCTATTTTCATGTATGGAGATGATATCAGCATCTGATGTGATGCTGACTGCCAGCACTTCATCACACAGATCCTCAGGAGCCATAGAAAAGAGCAACTCAGTTTATACACAGTACTGATCCCAAGTGTGAGCTGACGAGTCGCATCTTCACAGACATCATGACAGACTGACGAGACATGAGGAAACATCAGTGTGGAAAATTGGGAGCGAAAGTGTTACAAAATAAAAAAGATCTGGCTTAACTTTGTATGATTATATTTAAATGCAGGCTAAAGGAGTTCTGCTTTTCAGAGCATTTAGGTTAACTTCCAACAGTGTATTTCAAGCACAATAGGGGAACTTGTTGAAGAAGAGAAATTAAAGTGTGCCTTGAGGATACCAGGCTTGAGTTACACAGACTCCCTGAGAATGACTCCCTCACATCTCTGCTTGGAGATCAAAAGATTTGCAATATGATTTCAAATGCACTAACTCATGCTCCTTATGTACTTGGCTTATGAAAATTCCTGCCTTAAAGAGATAAAAATCTTACAAATGTAAAGCTCATGTCTGAAACTATAAAGAGAATATTCTGCCTCTTCCCTGCAGGCAGAGATCCTCAGAGAGCTACAGGGAGTCACTGTGCAGGGGAGAGAGACTACAGCACTGATATACCTGGGTACTGCAGAAAACTGCTCCGCAGGCACCAAGGGCGCAGGTCCTGGAAACCTGGGTGGGGGAAGAGGCAAAGGATTCAGTCTGCCTGGTCGACAGCCCTCCCAGGAAATGTTGAAGAGAAAAACCTGGAAGAGAGTCCAACCCTTTCCACCAGGACAAGACAGCTACCAAAATCACCTCCAACGAGCTGCAGATCCCCTGAGGCACTCCGAGTAACTTCACAGGGCACCCACACTCAGCAAGCGCAAGACCCAACAGGCAGTTGGCAAGACCTGGGAAAGTTCAAACTACCCCAAACATGATGAGCCAGTGGATCCTGGAAGTGAAGAACTTGCTAACCACGCAGACCTTTTTCCCTTCATTATCCCCGGCAGAAATATGACAACTCTCTTCATTAACTCTCCCGACACTTTCCTTTCCCCTCCTGCACACGTACACCTGCCACAGCCTCACCTTGTGCTATGTGACCAATTGCTCCACAGCTTTCCTGCCTTCCTCAGGGCTCGCTTTTCAGAGATGTTAAGTGCATCTGCATTTAAATATAATTAAGAATGTAAGTGCTCACTCTTCCTGAAAATTCAGGCCCTGGGAAAACAGACAGCCCTTGGAAATGCTCCTGGTTCTTTCAGCAGTGAGATCAGGTTTAGCTGATCAAACACCAGTTGTGTCATTCCCTAGTCTGACCTTTGCAGAATAGATTACAAGAAGTCACTGTCTTAAATCTTACTTTGAGTAACTGCTACAGTAGAATGTAACATTTAGAAAATTTGAAATCCTGGTATTTCTTCTCCAGTGACAGTAATACCACTGTAACGCTTTTTAATTTTATGCCTCAGTAATTACTGCCACTGATAAAAAGGTATCCCTGATTTCTAATCTCCACTTGTTTCTTTCCATCTCCTAGCCCACTCGGCCTGACAAAACTCTTTGCTATGATATTTCAATTACTTACACAAGTAATTTAGGATAAGGCTCTGGGTTTTTCTCCCCTCAGGAACAGTTATAACTGAAGGAGTCTCTCACAACTCCTCTAGTCCCCAAAAATTTGCTTCCTCCCTGAGCTGTACTAAACAGAGCTCACAGTAAATCAAGTCAGAGAATCTGAGTTAAGAGCAAAAACATCCCCTGTCCCAGCATCCTGAGTCCTGGAGGTTCAGAGAAGGGTAACAAGGACAAGGAAAGCCACGAAACAGATTACACGTAAGGAATGCCAAAGTTCCTCAGCCTGGAAATGATGGAAGGGGGGTATTTTATAAAGAGAAGAGTACAAAAAAAAAATCACAGAAGGCTTGGAGATGGTGAGTAGGGGTTGACTGTTCAGTTTCTTCTACAAGAACCAGTGGCCACCAAACAAAGCCAGCAGGAGCAAGGCTGCTCTTCATGCAAATGGTAACAAACCTGTGCACTCTTTACCAAATGATATCGTAGAAACCTGCATAGGCCCAGGGAGAGTCAAGGTAAGCATATGGAAGAACACTCTCTAAACGCACAAACTGCAAGCAGCTCAGAAGATGCCTAACAGCTGAAAATCATCGAAGGACAGGAGAACATTAGTGTGGATAATTTTACAAAATTCACTGTGTTCTTAATCTTCCCCAGACATCCAGGTGTGGCCTTTGTGGGAGAACAAATGCCGCACTAAACGGGCCCTGGTCTGAAACAGCATGGGCATTCCTGTGGCCCCTCTAGCACTTCTTCACCCTAGAATCACGGACACCAGGCTTGGACGTAGTGGTTCAGCAGCAGTCACACCGTCATTCCCATTACTCCCTTGCATAAAACTTCCAAGTACCTGTACTATCGTCTTTTATTCCAAAGTGACGTTCTGCAATTTTATGCTGAGGTAAATAAGCACATCAACTACTCCAAGTGATTTTTCGGAGTTAACAGGCCCCTCATCCTGGAAATCTTTATTCTACAACCTACCTTTAAAACATGCAATTTGCCTGTGCTCGAATTACCAATGAATTCACATAACTCAGCACTGGTAACTTGCAGTGGTTACAATTCTTACAACTTTGTACAAATACGATGGGCACCTTTTTTCCCCCACCTATAAAAGTGTTAAATCACACACAGCAAGCACCTGATCCTTTCAGAGCTGAACACACTTGTTCATCATTCTCCTGGGGGGAGGTACTGTCCAAATTTAAAATTCACAACGTTCTAGAATATAAACTCAAGGGTCTCACAAAATAGTAGTACATAACATCAGCAACGTAATTCTTACAAATGCAATTGGCCTTGATTGACTATTTGAAAATTAAAGGAAGGAATATAAAAATCTGGTATGAACCCTTTTTAAAGGCTTTCTGAAGAAAAGCCACTTCAATGATCAAGAAGGTTCATCAATAAACTCTCAGGACTCCTACATGAAAAGCAGCTCTGCCAATTAAAAAAAAATAAGAGATTACATCTATTAAGCTAATGTTTACCTTCATTTCTAACTGTTTGAGTGGAGAAAATCACACCAGAGGATACAAATACATCAATTCTCCTTCTATGTCCTTTCTTCCTCCCTGCTGGCCAGAAGCACATCAGAAAATTACTGAAAATTCAACCACTAGCATCGCATAATGAGCTAAAATTATTGTCAGTTTCTCTTTTGTTCTTAACACAGTTAAGAAATCTCTTCATGTTACTGGACACAGTTTTTGTGTTGTGTCCCTTACTCTCCCACTCCAACTCCCTCACTTCCCACTTGAAAAGTATATTAGTTTACTGATTATCAATGGCCAAGTTTACAATTTGGTTTTATATATCCATATAGCTTCACTTCCACCTAACAGCAGACATAAAAACAGCTCAGTCTTCTATCTTAACTGTAGGTTTTAAGCCAGCTTGTGTGTTGTTAGGCAATACCTACAGATTACATACAAAACACCAAGTTTCCCTTATTTGTGCCTTTTACTTAGTTTTACAACAAACAGGAGTTTATCCATCAAGATGAGAATTAGAAGAGGATTCCACACATGGAGAGGTCAGGCAGTGTTAAGACATTTCCATCCAAATTTTCAGAAGTTAAGTACTAGCAGCATTATTTCTGGTACTTACTGCTCAGATCAAATTCTCCTGCCTGCGGACAAGTCATTCCTTCTGCATGCAACAGTTTCTAGTAAACACCAATTAACAACTCAGGGTGAATATAACCTGGTGGCCTTAACACTGATCCACTGGGATTCAAGATCATTTGTTCTTATTCCAAAACAAGTGATCTGAAACTGGCTGCCTTTCAGTTATTTGTCCACCTCATTCTTCCTGCATGGTTTCAGCAACCAGTGCTAATACACCAACTGCCTGAAGCTTCCCAACCAGCCACTGCCCGCTACATCCAGTTTGCACTCATACGTAAGTTATTCCAAACCTCTTGTTCTACGCAGGCAATTACAACCAAATTAACATCTTCCTATGCTGCTTTAATTTTATTTGAGATCTCGATTCTGGAAGAAACAAATTATTTCCCTTTTCACCCGTCCTTATACCCACTCTCATTTTTGCCGTCTGAAGCCAACCTGAAACGCAAAGGCTAAAGCAAGGTCTCAGAACTTGGGAAAATTCAGATACTGTTCTTCTTACTGTTGTATTACACAGCTTGAACACAGCAATGAGTAGCCAAGTTTGTAAATCACTTGGATTACTTAGAATACAAAGTACTTGGCTACATGAATAGGGCTGACCAAATCAAGTGCCCAGAGATTAGGGCAGATTACAGTTAGCTAATTACCAGCAAGAATTTATATGGATTTTCTTATTTTTTTAAATGCACTCTACCTTTTTATGACTAGCACCTTAATCAAGTCCTCAGGTGCATCCTACTGTTGAATAACCATACCAGGTAGTACAAAAGACAAAACCAGGACTCATTAGCAGAAGGAAGTTTAAATTTTCAACTCCATCTATACTGAAAAGTCACTTCAGATCAAGCTTATTTAGCAAATGACCTAACTATAAGAAACTATTATGCAAAGTGGGTTCAGTAAGTGCCCCACCTTTTTATTAAATTTAAATTATCTATAAATTTTCACTGCATTGCAAGCAACATTCAACTTTGAAACAGAGCAAGTACTGCTGGTATCATGGGAGCTGCTTTTGCTGGTTCTGTGCCAGCCAGGGCAAATCTCACATTATGAGTGACGAAAATTGCTATGCCCTCTCTGTTTTATTTACTAACATTTGTTCTTGGCCAGCTACCCAGAACATTCAGAGGCTTGGTAACTGCATGCATGCCGTGCTGCTCTCGTATTGCCTCCTGCCCGAGCGATGGCAGGGAGGACAAGTCAAAAAGGCATCCATTTTCTGTCTCTAGACTCTGAGGAGATACTCTGGCACCTCCTGTTCAACACAGAATATACTACCTCATTAAATGGGCACATACCATTTTCCCTCTTACGGCATTTGTGACTCCTGCTTGTTTTGGACAGAAATCAGAGCTACAATAAGAGGAGGTTTTGTTAGTCTCACCTCCCACTCGCTGCAGAAATTGAAATTGAACACCATACAGTGAATGAAAAAGGATGGCTTTATGATTAGAAAGTAGAATGATTAAGCTAGTCAACTGGACTGTTGGTAAGATAAAAGTAGCTGCGTGATGTAGGACAAGTCATCTAAACCAAACTTTTCTTTATGATTCATTCTTTAATGGAGACCAACTCCTCACACCTGCTGACTGCTTATGATTTCAAGCAAAATCAGTGGAATCGAGGAATTATTCTGCACTTCCGGTGGAACGACACATATTGTACTGGAATAAATACATGGATGAAATTCAGAGTGTTGTGTTTGACCCTAATTTACACCACTGTTACACTGCCTGCTTTCAGAAGGTCACATTTTTTCCCGTTTCAGTGTCTTCAGTGGCAACACAAACGATCACCTTCACTCAGCTTAGCAATTCCTGACAGGAAACCTGGTTTCCTAGTTTCACAGGAGTCCATCTAACAAATCTATCCCATCCTGCCCTAGAGCCAATAAACTGGTGCTTCCAGGCTGTACAGGTCCACTGCTGGGTTCCTGCAACTCCCCTCGTTTTGTGAAAGTGTTTTAGAGCCTATGACGTGGGGAGAGGAAGCAAAACAATGAGAGAAAGAAAAAAAAAAAAAAAAGAGAAAAAAAAAAAAGAGAAGAAAAAAAAAATCGAAGCTTAACA
The DNA here is from genome assembly GCF_000737465.1 of Haliaeetus leucocephalus. Lineage (NCBI taxonomy): Eukaryota > Metazoa > Chordata > Aves > Accipitriformes > Accipitridae > Haliaeetus > Haliaeetus leucocephalus. The sequence goes on from NW_010972596.1 coordinate 1,637,956, forward strand.
AGTCCAACATCTTCCAACAAAAACAGTTGTGTGTTTTTTCACACAGAAAGTGTGCTTGAACCAAACAGCCAAGCTGCAGAAGTAGGTCAACTAGGTTATCCCAAAAGAAAGGGAGAGCATCCTGAGTGCTGGATATAGCAGCTGGAGTGCCTATGCAACCATTGCACTGTGCCAGACAGACACATCCTTGGAAGTCTGAAAGCAGATTACTGCAGCAAGAACAGCAGAAAGGGTAAGACAAAGTTAAGAAGCCGATTACCACATAAGCCAAGAGATGAGGCGAAAATAAGGACAAAGGAGTGTTATTTCCATTGGTCCTCAGGAAAGAGCAACAAGGAGCATCGGCACCTCTGTTGTTTTAAGGCAAGAGAACAAGGGCTGTATCTGCAAAGCAATGTCTTATAGGGTAAGATTTGGAGTCTGAAAGGTACAAATTATGCCAGCATTATAGAGCCACTGAAGAACAACACAAGTGCTAAGAGAAAAGGAAAATATGAGGCTACACTGGAGAAACCACCTGGCAGTGGGACCTGTTCAGCCACTCAGCAGTGCCTCAAGAGAAGCGATCAATACCTCATACCACGAGGTTACTTCTAACGGTGCCACCCCAGTGCTAGCAGATACGCTGTACAGAACAACCTTGGCTGGGGAGAGGGATGCTGGAGGATCCCTCTCTAGAGGATGTCCGAGTCACAACTCCTCCTCCTCCTCCTCCTCCTCAGCTCGGCAATGCCACCCGCCGGCTGCAGGCATTAACGCAAGGCGGCACTTGGACACCAGGCGAGGAGATCCTCCCTCCATCACCGTGCTTCCATCTTCTTCAAGTTAGCAAAGCCTTTTAACCACTCTGTTTTCTACAAAGCGTGGCAGGGAGCACCACCACCTCCAGTTCTGCGCAGCCTTCAGAAACTGTGTTACAGTCTTTCCACTGGAGAAGAGGGATTGACTGAGTCAACAAAATCCTTCTGACAGAGCATCAGCCCTTGCATAAATCTATTAAAAGGCATGACATTCAAAATGAAAGAGTAAGGATGTCACTGTTAGCATTCACAAATTCATAAAGGCAAACACATTCACGAACTTCTAATGAAGGGACATGGTGTGCAAGGAACAAATTATAGTGAGATGTGATGCCCCTTCCCGGATCTCTTAGAACAATAAATAGAGAAGGATTTATAGTCCAGTAAAATACAAAAGGGAGATTATTCAGAGGACAGAGTTCTTCACTCTGTTAGACTGACAGACACAACCCTTCTAGGCTCCAAGCATCTTATGACAAGACCTCCATTAAGTCACAAAATAAAGATCATATGCATCTTCGTATCAACACAGATGAGAATATGCAAGACTGTTGCTACCTCTAATGCATTTTTCTTTTGACTAGGAAAACTAAGCATTTTGGCAAAGTGCAGAAAGCATTCAGAAAAAGAATTAGTAATTCTTGTATCAGATTTTCTTAAAGTTCTAGACATTAAGTCAAAGCTGGGTAATTGGGAAGAAACAACCATCAAACAAAACCTCCAGCCCTTATGCAAACGCACCCAGAAAAATGGTTAACCATAAGTAAGAGAGAGACTATTTTAGTCAGAGCACCTCAGAAACATCAATAAAGCGACAACTCAAGGGGAAAAAATCATGTGAAATGAAAAGAAAACCCGAGGTATATGCATCCATAACGTTAAATAATGAAGACAGATGTATATGCATAGATAATCCCTCCCACCCAGTTTCATATGAAAGCATATCAACAATTAAAAAATAAAGTCTTTACAGATTTGGCAGTACCTTCTCACCACTGCAGCTAACACATCTCCCAGCAGGGAACTGCTGAACGCATACCTTCTGGCAGAACTCAGCTCAGCAAGACAAGACGGTTTTGTCCTCCGCCGCATGCACGTAAAGGCTATTTAAACAAGTCCAGTTCTTACAGGCTGCTACGGGTGTAGGGAGAGCTCTTGGAAACTGCTCGGGATGTTAGCGAAGGCAGCAGCTTTCAGGAGAGCAACAGTAACAAATGGCTAAGCAGGTAACCACCGCCAGCTATAGCTGTAGTGGATGAAGGCAGCTATAAGACATGCAGACTAATACTGTGGCAACCAACGATTCCACAAAAATGACTTCATTTTGAGAGTTGCATAGGGAACATGGAGCTATCGCACTTGTTTCACAACCATTTTCCATCTCTCTTTAAACTTTCACTTCCTTAATTTTGATGCTCCAGCTGGGTAAAAGTCTTTGTGTAGGAACAACCGAGAGCAGGCATTTAAACACAAACGGGGTTTCTCTTTCTATGGATTTTGTCAGTCGGGTTTGTGCTCAGCTCAACAGCAGCATTTAATTACTGTACCTCTCAACAGAAGTTCTGTACTTCTGCAGAACCCAGAGGCTTTGCACACCCGCATGTCGGCCAGTAGCATTTCAAGTCACCCCCGCAATGATGCCAGTCCACACAAACCACAGGAACACTTATGAAAAAAAAATTAGGTTAAAAAAAAAAAAAAAAAAAATAAATTGTATTGACTGTTGGATTGCAAGCCAAAGACAACCTAGACAACTTTACGTTCTCCCTTGCCAGCCCGGCCACACTCTTCAGTAAGAGAGAGGGATCCATCAGCTCCCTTCTCCCCCATCTCGCCACCGCAAGTGCCAACTGTCACAGCGTTTTTCACCAAACTATTGAAACAGTAGAGAAACAAAATTCAGCTACCTCACAAAACCCCAAATTCCTCTACGTACAAACCACCAATAAATTGCTGCTTTTAGCAGAAGCACTTTACTAGGAATGCAACAGAAGTTTATATTTTGGTGTGTTTGGTTTTTTAAAATTAGCATACTACCAAACCAGAAAGAGTTCACGGGCATTAACAATTCTCTACTTTTCCTTCTACAGATTTTATTTCAAGAACAATGCGGTCAGAACTTCAGACAAAGAGAAGCAAGTTTTCTTTTAGTTTCCAAATTATTGATCTCATCAGATTCAAACCTGCCGAAAATTATGGACTGATCAATAAATCACTGTAAACACTTGAGCTTGCCAGGAAACATTACTCCAAGATTTATCTCCTTTTTGGTAAGGCCTGTGTTGCCTCATAAAAGACAATCTTCAGGTGCAGACTAGTCTGCATGTGCCAGTCAACGCATAACAACATTTTTACTGCGGGTTCATTTCTTTCTCCTGAAGAGGACTCATCCTTAGGAGTCAGCCATCCATGCACACGCTGTGTGAGCAAGAAAGAAGTCTGATTTGAGGATACCTACAATTTTCTGTTCCCTTCCTTCTCTTTAAAAAGGATTCCTTACAAGATGGAACCAGGGTTCTCTTAATCTAAGAGTTCATTCCTACAAAATACCGAAAGAAAATCTGGAAGAAGTATTTCATAAATCGTATCTAAAATTACTTAGAGTATCTAACAAATTACAATCCAGAACTGCAAACAGATGTGTATATGACTCATCTCATATATTTATGCACAAACTGTATTTTTTCTGAATTTCCTGCAAGAATAAATCTAAAAAAGGTATTTATGATTAACTGAGGTACTGATACAGTTGGGGGGATGAGGGTGAAATGAGCCATCCAGCACATAAGCCGTTTGACATCTCGTTTAAAAATATGTAGTCAATTTACTTACTTGTTCACACTTCAAAAGATAAAACTAGTATGAATTAGTCTTAAACAGTATACGTCAGTTTATGAAACAAATAACCCCACCAAAAAGACCTGAACCCCAATGCCATAAAACATTAAAGACAAATCTTAAAAATAATTAAAAATAAAATACAATAATGAACTTAACTGTTGCCTATAACAACACTGAGTTTTAGAACTGAGAAACAAGAAATACGTATTTTTTCAGAACTGCAAGGTTAAAGTTAGAAGCAAATGACATTCAGAACGACATAATTCTGTTTCTTTTTACAGGAAGAATATCCAAAGACAATTATCCTTTTAAGGAAGGCCTACAGAATATGAGAAAAGTACATTAACAAGTTATCAAAACAAACATATTTCAAAATACTATAGCATTAACATAACTCACCAGTACTATAGTATCTTTTAAGTTCTGTGCGTCTGATGTCTTTCAGTTGATTGTATTTTTTCTTTTTCTTTTCTTTGTCTGGAGCAGTTTCCTTTTCCCCAGCAAATTTACAGTTGTCTTCAGAGGAACTGATTTGCTCCAAAATAACTTTACTTTCATCATCTTTTGCAGAAGGTGTTTTGGAAACAGGAGATCCAGGGGAATTGGCAGAGGCAGTCTCAGTGTTTTGTTTGGCTTGCCTTTTCTTTTTCAAACTATGCATAAAGAAAAAACCAACAACGTTAAGATGTAGCCAACCTCTACAGACAAGTTAACTCACTTGCTAACTTGATTTTTTCAAAATGAACTTAACATCAGAATTCCTCGCAACTCAGTAAAAACAACACACTTTGCATCAGTAACTTGGTAACTAAGATTATCCTACAGCATACTCCTCAATCATATCATCATCTCAAGGATATCTTGTCAAGAATAACAAAAAAGGTAATAAAGTTTTTACTGTTGTTTACTGAGGAGAAGGAATGGGGAAAAAGAAACAAAAAACATCAAAAAGTTGTTTTGTTTTAAACCACCATACATCTAAACGTATAAACAAGATACTGAATCATGTTTTCAAGATGAAGCTTAGGATATCATAAAACCTCAGATCATAACATATTATAATGCAACAGCTAACATAACAACTTCACAGTCAACTGCTCCTGCTTTATAAAGCTAGTTGTTTTGATATAAACTTGTTATTTCTTTCCATTTTGTCCAAGGTTATCTCCCAGCGGCCACCCATGCTACTCCACATTTGTCCTTGCACAATCCACACCACCTGGTACTCCAAATGTCACCCAGCAGCTCCTTCCGCAACGTGACCGATGTGACCGCAAACTGCTTGTGGGGGAACATTTTCCAGCTGCTATAGCTCTTCTGAGAGAAATCTTAACAAGCTGCTTATAAATCTTTCAACTTATCACTATAGCAACAAGACTATTTTCTTTTTAGAAGAATCCTTAAACCACAGTTCAAGTGAGAAAGATGCTTCAGGAATCCTAACATGGAATTCTCTGCTAAATCACCATCTTTAGCACTGACTTGCTTAGCAAGAGCAAAGGCTGACTTTATGGGCTGAGGGTCAGCATCACTAAAATAGTCCTCAGTTAAGAATCACTGACACATACCATACAAAATGAAAAACTAATCTATCTAATGGTCCTTCTCTCTAGTACATTAACTTCTTAGTTACAAGGCACCTAAGGGAGGGAGTAGTATATTAATCTTGTTGATGCTAAAAACTTTGTTACGTGCACAGGAAGAATTATGCATAGAAAATACAGATAATCAATGAGTCACCACAAATGGGAAAAGGTTATGTGATCTCACAGCATTAGTTTACGTAAGGGAAAACTTAATGTATTAAGTTACTAACACAATGCAGGAATTTCAGAGATTCTTCCTTCCACCTTTTATATTTAGATGCTATCCATATATTTTTTCAGGCTACAACATAAAAATAAATACACAGAACATTTGAAAATTATAGTCAGACATTTCAGGCTACACCTTTTTTTTTTTTTAATAAAACATTAAAACCAGTTCCCAAGTTTAGAACATCCAGCTTGAGACCTCTGAGAAGGGTCAGTTTCTCAGATCACACGCAACCAACACTTCCCAGTGAAACATTTCAAAAGACTGTCTTGAAAAAGCTGTGTCTATCACACACGTATGTACACATATTTCTTAAAATGCTTCCCAAAATATGATAGCAGGAGATTCACATTCTGCAGCCAACTCAGTGAGGACACTGTGGTTCCCCACTCATTCAAACCTACTGATTTGTAAGACAACTAGTAGTTGTTCATGCTCTGCGCAGCAAGAGAGATTTACTGTGTGCGAAACTTTACAGATCAGGTCCTGACTACATATGAAAACAACCTACAGGGATTTATAAAAGATAAAAGTGAATATACCTATGTAACAAATGGAAGTGTTTTGTTTAGACTAATGAAAACTTGCATATGCAAAGGAAGCTTATTTTTGACTAATAAGCCACAGTCCTGATCAAAGGCTGCTGTAGCAACCGCAAAACATTACATGCACATTGCATCCACAATGTCTATATTTAGCCCTGGTAGAAGTCTTTGCAAAGCAGCCCCCTACACTGAAATGGCATATCCTTACCACGGTTGTACTCAATTCCAGACTTGTAAATGAGACAGATCCCTGACTTTTTACTCTATTGACTCAACGACCTTCCTGGATGTGTGCGTATCACAGGGTACCCAAATCATCTGCTTCACTAGATGAGAGCTGGCACACACCCAATGGCAGCCCCATTTCTACTCACATTGCATCAGAGACTTCTGTCCTCAGATTCCTAGTCTATTTGTTTTGATCACAAACTCTGTTAAGTAAGCTTTCTGTAGTATAAATGTAGTACCTCAAAACAACAAAAAAGCTGCTAATGGAAACATAGAATGCTTTTTTGGAGGGGAAAAAAAAAGAATAAAGAGAAAAACCCTCTCTAGAGGTCAACAGTCCTCATGACAATACCGACAGCTTCCGTCGGTACTTCCCTTAAAACATACTCATTTGAACTGCAGTTTTCACAGTTGCCCCAGGCAACTTTAAGAATAAAGAGCTAAAGCAGAACTGGTCCATTAGCGGTAGGAAAGAGCGAAGCAGAAACAACCATCTGAACTGACTGCAACCTGACTGACGCTTCTCCCTGTAATGTTTAATATTGTCCGATTCCCACGCACTACAGCCCACTGAGAGTTTATCATACAACCTACAGCATCCCCAGCACACAGCTGCTGCTGTGAACGGACAGTGCCACAGGCACTTTTCAAGTAAGACCGATCAAGAATCTGGGCACTCTGTAATTTCTATTCCGTCCTCATGGCAGGCATCAGATTTTCAGATAGTGCCAAGCCTACTCCTCCTGCCCACTGCTCCGTTTCAAGGCAATGACTATCCAACTCTCAAAGTGGCAACCTTGGCACTAGAAAAAGTACTAGATGAGGACTGAGTATCCATGACATTCATCACAGGACTCAGAGTTACTACAACTCTGCCTAGGGTTATGATCTCTGCTTGGAAGATGCTGCTTTTAGAGGTCTCTAAAGCCTGGCCAAAATTATCCAAAACCCTCCACTTCACTCAATCTTGAAAAACCTCAACTATAATATCCCAAGGAACAAAAACAAGCCTTCAGCAGCATTTAAAACCGTAACGGCAGCTTCAAATTTACTATGCTTTTTGACATTACGTGCACCCTCTTAGTAAAGCAAATACAAAGTCCTGTATACACACAAGGCAATTCATTAACACATACTGGTACGGTGCAGCAGAGATTGGGCTGCGAAGAGGACAGCTGGAGGGTTTACTGCATCTTAAACAAAACTCCATCCCCTTGAGGCATGCCCTTCAGCTTCCACTCACCCTTCTCTCACACTGACCTGCACCTCCCAGCAAGGCAGACTGGGCACCCACACAAGCTGCCAGCCCCTCTCCTGCTCAGATTTCAAACCCATCACCTCCTGAAGAAGTTGGAGGCTGAAGGTCTCATCTGCTCTTCTCCCAGCTCTCTGATATCTCCCACCCTTCATGGCAAGAGCTGCCATGGAAGATGGATTTAAGAATGCCATTTATCAAATTATTTCCTTTTTCAACTACTTTGGAAGATTTTGAGTGGTTTTGTTCAGCTTTAAAGAGGACTTCTCCGAATAAAACCAACATTCAGTCTTATCTTAATGGTTATGAGAGCAAAAGGGAGCTGAAGGCCAAATAAATAAATAAATGAAAACTCTCAGTTTTACCAGTTTTGCAATGGAATCAGCCTTTCAGACAAAACGATGTGCACCTTTTCCAGTGAATGGATAAGGTATTACTGCAGAAGTTGTTTGTTTTTCAGCATCCTCAGTATCCAACAGTCAACGGACATGTTGTGTTTCACTAGGAAAGCTGCTGGGGGAAGGAAGAGGGAGAGAGAAAAAGGGAGGGCAGCAAAAGCGAACAGTTCATCTGCAAAACCGCTCTGGTTTCTAAATTAAGATTCTTACACATCTGTAATTTCATTTATATGCCAGATAAGATTTTTCAAGCTAATTGGTTCTGACAGACAAAACACTTTTTTGAATTTATATAGAGGCATCCTTTTACAGCTCCTCAAAGTGTTTTCTGAGCAACAACCGATATGCCATTTTCTAAGTCTGTCCAAATACAGTTTCCCAGTAAAAGTTTTCCATCTGTTACTGTGCATGGCAGACAGCATGGGAGCTTTTCCACTGAGTTCCATGAGAATCAGAGGAACTGGTTCTTAATGGGGACTGTGAGCTGCAGTGATCTTTTGGGCATCTACCCTACAGAAGGAACAGGGAGCAGAAACTTTCTTCAATAGAAAGACCATTCTCATACCATTTAATAAAGACTAATGATCTGAAACGGACATAATCTCAGAGTAGGCAGGTAGAAATACGAGGTTAGCAGTGCTCACTTAAATTAATTTGCAACTGACTGCTTAACAGCTTGGGCACTGACTTACGGGAAACGAGGTAGGAAAGATCTCAAGAAACTGCCTACTTCATCTTCCAGACCCAGGTCTATCTGACTGCCTACAAAAGGCAAATAAATCTGCATTTTTAGAAGAAACCAGCCTGTATTTCCCAGTACACTAACAAGGTAGGTAGGAAGAGTAAAAAGAAAACTGACCAGAGAAAGGAGGGGTGATGTTATCAGCGTAGCTTCCACTGGAAGACTACAAGCAACCAGTAAAGCTATGCAACTCTGACACTCAGACAATAAAGAAATGGAAATCTGACGATAACTTTTTCTAGAAATTCCATTTGGTTTTGGTTAACACTTCTTCAAGAGACGTGTAACAAACAATTGAATAGGACCTCATTTGATATATAATAATCACAGACAAAGAGCACTAGGTCCACATCATAGGATGTTCTAAAAAACTCCTAGGATAGTCAGGCATGATTTTTATGATGTATTAGATTAATAAAAATCATACAGCATGGACAAATCTCACTTTAGAAACAAAAGCATCTAACAAAGTGCCCTCCAAAGAACACAAAAAAAGAAGAGGGAAGGGAGAAGAAATCTTCATTTTATCTTGAAGATGACAGAGTTTTCCTTTTGGGAAATTTTCCACAATGTGCATCCTTTAAAATGTGCCTTCATATCTGGCATACAATCAACTTAACATCCTGCACAGGACAAACAGATCATGTTCTACAAATGCTGGGTTTTTTAAACCATTTATGCATATATGCAATAAGATTAACAGAACTTGTAAAAAAGAACTTTAAAACACTTCAAACCTCTTAATCTGTTTTGTTCCCACCAAGATTCCTGTTAATGTACTTTGTATATGAAATTAAATACACCCCAATTATTTCATTCAGAATTAAGCATTTTCACCTTAATTTAAATCTCTGCACTCAATATAATATGTACTCATTTCTTTGTACCCTACATGCCTTTCTCCACCCATCCAGAACAGCTACATACATCAAATTTGCAACACTAAAAAAACCCCTACGTACAGAAAAACTTACAGTAAAAATCCCCGTTAGGCACCCACTGGTCTGATCCTAGTCAGCTATTCTATTCCAGCCCGCATGGATCATCCATTGCCCCTTCACCCAGCTTGGTGCCAGCACAACTCGGCCAGGTCTGGGCACGGCTGTACTCTCATCCCATCTGATGTAACCTGACGAATAAGCCGTCTCAGGCAAAATAAGTCATTACTGCTTGCAAAGCCAAAGGACGTCAGACTGCTTGCCAGACCATAATGCTTCACTCCTGACTTCTTCAGTGTGGCTACTTTCACTTCACAACAGAAATGAATACAAAACCATTCAACCTCAGTGAGAAATCTTCCTAAAACTAAACAGCATCCACCCCACAAGAAAGCATGCTCCATGAGACACCAGCCATTTCAGGCTGGTATGCATCCTGTTTTGGAAAGGAGCAAGCCACAAGGCTGTACGTTTACTATTAAAACAGAATTGCCTATTAAGGCAAAAATAAGGGATGGCACACTTTTTCTTTTTTTTTTTAATGAGAGATTTAAGCAATTAACTGCAGGGGAAAAAAAAAAACCTATGAAGAAAGTAACTCTGATATAGTTATCAAGGACAACAGCATGATTGAAGACACTGAAACGTGTCAGTACTCTGGTCATTCCAAATGACACACAGCAACTACAGAAAGCTCTGGTATTAGTAGCACAGGTCAAAGCTAGACGTTTCCACTTTTATTGGAACGCCTGTTACTAATTTACAACAAATACAGCACCAGATTTCACACATGGGCAGTTATCAGCAATGCTCTAGAAAGTTGGCATGCTCCAAAGAATAAAGTGCTCTATTGACTATCAGGGTATGTCTGTTTTCTTCCTGATACTGCCATTAGCTTACAAAAACAAGTCACTCTACCTCCATTTCATCATCTGTAACATGGAGGGAAGTATTTGTAGTAAAGCTGTTCTGGAATTTTAAAGACATGGTACCTTCTCATAGAAAGAAGTTCTTAGATTAAATGAAAGTATGTTTAATTTTTCCCCCAGTCTTCTGACTGATACCAGGAAATTTTAAATATCCCACTTAAGCTCTCTTATGTTTATTTTAAGGGGGGGGAAAAATAATCACAATTTCCCAGGGTAAAACGCGAGAGAGTTCTGAGCTGTCAGAAAGTTTTTATTTTCTTAAATTTAAGAATACAATGTTCCCACACAGCTTAATAAACTTTCTATTTTCAAAGGCAAAAAGTATCCCCCCGTCTTTTCTGTTTACTTAGCAAAAGAGGTTATGATGTATTCAGCACTCCATTACCATGACAACAATGTAATAAAATCTTTTCCATAGGGAAAGGATTTTGGAAAGCGGTTTTGTTTGATTTAGACATCTATTTAATTCCTCCTCTTATAACCTCAGATACTGCAGGCTCTCAAAGAACAGCTTTAGGCAGAAGGCAAAATGAAGAAATCCCTCCCTTCGGATGACTCCTTTAACTTTGCCTGTGGTTCACTTAACAGGCTTGTTCAATTAAACTGGCACCACAGATCTATCTTGTCACAAACACCAACTTGACTCTTACCACACTCCCATCCTGCTCCTCCTCTTCTGCTCTGCTAACGATGCCAGATACTTTCTGCTACTGCGGTATTCATTAATCACCCCAAACCGCTCCTACACATGCAACAAATTCTTCCCAAAGCGGCTCGGCAAGACGCTCTCCCGGCACCGAAGCCCTGGAAAGGGAGGAATGGCCTTGCCCTGTCCCGTCCAGCCGGTGCTGGGCTCCAGCTGCTCTCCCACACCCAGTGCCAGCTCCCCAAGCCACCACTCCCCTTGACATCAGCTGGCTGAAACTCTAAGAAAAAGGGAACTGCACTTACATGGCAAAGGAGGATGTTAACAGGGAAGCTGCATGGATTCTGCACAGGAAAGCCGCACCATGTTAGAACTGTTAAGATTATTTGACAAGGACAATAAGCACATGGTAATCAGGCTGGCCGAAACACATCTCAAGCTCTCCCTGAAACTTTGATAAACGCCTCCCTCCCTGCCCCAATTGAACACCCTTCAAGAAACTCAACTTCCATGAAACAAAGAGGAAGGCCCTTTTAAATTAGTAATTGATTAACATAGGGAAACAAAGTACAAGAATTGAGAATGACCCAAAAGAAGAAAGAAGATGACAGGGTACATGGAGAGCTGTGGGGGATGTGTACTGCTCCATACAGTCATCGCTGCACACCCACTTTCTCAGGTCAGGTAGAGTGCCAAGCTTTCCCAATAACACAGAGCCAGTTTTAGTATCGATTAAACTGATTGAAAACAGTCGGAAGGAAATTTAATGCTCAGTGACTCAAATGGCAATAAATATTTACAATGAAGCGATGAAACAGTAGATGAAAATCAATGGTCATTTAAAGCAAAATCCACGGGAAATGTGCCATACATTGTGCAGCAATAATGTAGCTGGAACCCACCTCCAGGAAAAAAAATCTCAGAGAATAGTATTTTAGTATTTCTTATATGAGAAGTACCAAGGGCACCACATTAAATTCTTTCAAGAAATACTTTTGGGTAAGGTGAAAAGCAGCTAAAAATAAATAGCTTAAGCACACTCTGTTTGCCAAAGATGTAAACAAGTACAAAAAACAACTATGAAAATTTATCATGGCAGAGCCTGTGAAGAGCTATGGAGAAGAGAGTCACAGGGATACAGCCTTTTCTTCTTTTTTTTCCTCAGCAGGTACCTACACTGCAAACTGCTAGAAGCCTGTACACCTGTGGGCATACTCATGAAGGATCCCTGCATGCACTCATTTTATTTTTTTTTTTTTCATTCTTAACATCCCTGACTGACCCCTGTCAGAGATAAAGCATGGCGAGTGCAGTGGTAATGGGGCAAAAAGCATAGCAAACCCCTAGGATTCAGGAGGAGCACGGTACTATTCGAGGAAAAGGAGACTCGGCTCAAAGCTTGTAGCTCAAAGAAGCATTTTAAGCCACTTCTGTCAGCAAAAGAAGGCGCCTCTCTCTTTGCTCACCATTGATCCTGTCCCCAGGAGTTGGCCCCATTCTCGCACAGGAGCATTTGCTGCAGCTCCAGATCTGGGAAATTATCTACATTAAAGATAACTCAGCAGAAATGCCAATACGTAAATTAATTTTTCACAATCGGATCACTCCTCCATTAGATCCCACTTGGCTGTGCTACCACGTGTATCAACACAAAGGAGAAGGCCAAAAGAGGAGACAAGACTGCTCCTCCAAGCAGCAGTGCCAGTTCTAAGGCACTTTGCCCAGACTGAAGGCCTTCTCAAGCTACAGCCCTGCTTGTTCCCTGTAACATTAGGCGGAGATCAGCAAAAAGAGGAAGACAGAAAGCCAAACCAGACACAGGCCACACCATGCCCAACAGACCTCTGAAGCGGTTATGGCAGCTTCTTTCCTCTTATCCAGAAAAGGCACTTTGATGATAGAAAATTTTCACAAAGGTTTGTGCTGCGAGGGCTGGGAGACAGGCAGCTTCCCCTGCTGCAAAAAGCAAGGAGACAGTGACTGCTTCTCCAACAGCAGCAGGGAAGAGAAAAAAATCGTTGTTTTCTTCATAAAGAGGGTCTTAATGTTGAATAAGTTGACTCAACTCAGTAAGTGAAGACACCTGGCTGACTTAGCTGACCAGCAAGGTCAGGGGGATCCAAAAGTAACCATGGTCAAGAAGTCAGTGATCAAAGTAAAGTAAAAAATTCAATTATTTCTTTATTTAAATGACCACTAAAAGGGATATCTTAGAGAGGGAGGGGACTGAGATTTAAAGCACCTGTCTGCATTAGCTTTTGCTTTTATTTAAAAAGTTACTTTGAAAATTAACATTTAAATGTCAAGGCTCTCTGCATCACTGTACCACTCTGTATGGCATGAATTTAATACAGATACAAAACAAAAGTAGTTTAAAAAAGAAAAACACAGAGAAAAAAAAACCACACAACTTCTTCTTTTCTTATTATTGAGAAGACCAGGATGAGAAAAAAAAAAAAACAACACTAAAAAGGAAGCCAAACTAATGGTTTTAAATGCTAACTTTCATGATGATGCAAGAATTATCCAAATGCCACCATATATTTCTCTGGGATTCTGTTAATCACATCTGGACCATATAATACAAGAGATGCTGTGTACATTCTTACAAACAGTTGCAAACTCATCTATTCAGGAACAAAATTACAGCAAGAAGCATCATGACACAAGTGGAGAAAGGTTCTACTTAAAGTATTTCAGAGTAATTGTTAAAACCAAATCTCAACCAACCGTGTGTCTCAGTTCTATGTTTGCATTCATTGTCCCCAAACAACTTGTAACCCATTTTGCACATTGAGTAGTTTAATGGGCTTCCTGAATAGAGCTCCCATTAACTAACACTCACTCAGCACAGAATAGGAAATGCCCAAGCGTACTGAAGATCCTGTTACACGGATTAAAGTTCAAAGAAACACCTAACAATGCTGATAATAGGTGGGGAAAAGAGGAATCTGTAGCTTTAGAGTTTGGAATAATGAGCAATATTGTCTCATAAAATGGATATTTCATAAGTGAGAATGATAATTCCCCTGCACCCAAAGGGGGTGTCTGCATCAATGCTTCTATACAAAATAATATGGCACCACCTTTATTACCACGGTCAAAAGATCATTAACTGTAAGTATAAAGATGACACAACAGGGTAGGGCCTGTCTCCATGGGACAATCACATAGCATGCATGTACCAATGCAACTTCTCATATGCGTACACCTTATGCTAAAATGAGCATTTGCATGGTCTGATATTTTTCAGTAGCCATACCATTATACTAGTGCAGCAGGTCCTCCATTATGTTTGCTGTAAGAGACAAAATGTGTGTTAATTACCATGTCTTAAAATTTCTCTGTGGTTTTTATATCAAATATTAAATTACTTATGCTTTTATTTTTGACTGAAAAATAGTCTGGATTTTTTCATTTACTCTTCAGCTGAAACTTTTAAACATGTGATCAAAATGTTTATAATTGGAAGGGGAAGAAACAATTACTGCAGAGGAAAAACAAAGGCAAAAAGTAAATCTTGCCCAACATCAGCATGATGGAAGAAGTGGTGACAGGAAGACATGAGGTTCTGCTCCACCTCAAAGGTTCTCAGGACTCCACAAACTCCAGAAGGTCCCACCGCACTTCTGGCAGATGCCAAACTAGAATAATAAACTGAGGAAAGTTTCGGTGCTCTGCCTCCTCCCCACAGAAGCAGAGCAGGAGGGTGGCAGGGAGAAGCAGCCCAGCTATCTTCAATCCCCTGCTGCGTTCAAGGACAACAGCCTCCTAGCAAACCCAGCCAGAGCCAGATAAGGCAGGTGCTCTGCGACACCCCGTCCTGCCGCCGGCCACTGTCCCCCCTTGCCCATTCCCTTCTGGGCTGGGAAGCAAAGCTTCCCAGAACGCCGCGGCAGGTGGGAGAGGAGCTGCTGGCCTTCCCTCCTCTCCGGTGCCCTGGCATCTCACCCTGCAGCAGCAGTGCCTCGGACCTGCTCCCACCACCCTTGCTACAGCGCTGTTCCTACAAGCAACTTTCATCGTTCCGTTAAACCTAACAGGATGATTCTTCATAGGCACAAAATTGCTCAAACGCATCGGTTCACGGGACCAGAGCCATATGCTGTAGTTTTAAGACATTCCGTGGGATTGCAAAAAAAAAAAAAAAAAAAAAAAAAAAAAAAAAAAGGGGAAGGAGGGGCTGGCAGCATTTGTAACACAAAATGCTTCTATAACAAAAAACCCTTCTTAGCCTCAGGCAAGTAGAACCGCTACATGCAGCACCTGCTGTGGTCCAGGTGGAAAGAGGAGTATCACCTTTTTAACGCAGATACTGAACATACAGATAAATCTTCTGCTTAAGCAGATTTGATTTTTAAAGACTGTCTGATTGAAACATGTGATTAACACCTTGAAGCCATGTATTTATAGAAGCATTACGGAAAGCAAAAATCCAGCAGCTGACAGAAATGCACTGTAATGTCAAAAACATAAAATACAATTTAAACGAAGTTTACCTGCGATTGGCTAGATGTTAAGTTTACACCTACTGAAATAAAAACAGCCAGTTCAGAAAAATAGTGGTAGAAACCCGGAGTTATTATCAGTATATTAAGTGCTATACAAGACAAGTTCTCTGTGCCAGAGACTGCTGTCTGACAGGAAAATACTCAGTGCATTAAGACACTCAGAGAGCTGATTTATGGCTCATTTACATTACAAAGGTTTTCCAGCAATAAGGACAATTCTCTCCCTCCTCCCCAAATTCCTAACCAGTTCTGCTGCTCTCCTTGGGATTTTATTTCACACAAATCAACAGGACGAATCCCACAGACCTCAATGGAATAGCATGAGAGACTTAGAGCATAGCTAAAATACATGCTTAAATTTCAGATGATCCTAGGAAACACTCCCTGCCCAGACTACAGAGTAGGACAGAAAAAAAAAAACCATCACAGACCTACACTTACAACCCACCTCCCCATAATCAGATTGGCAGGAGTGGGGCAGGGCACGGAGAAATCCCTTCCAAACCCAGTCTGGAAACGGGATTAATGCTGAGGGCATGAGAGTTTACCAGGCTGGCACCACGGGGAACCTAATGCTGTCAGGAATATCCACACAGCCTCTTACCCTGTCCAAAGCCCCAGGGAAGAGGGAAAAAGCTTCATCTCCTGGGGGAGGCAGGAGTAGGGAGCCCAATGCCCATGGGCACGCAACAGAAACTGCAGAACATGCAACTAATAGTTCAAGTACAGTGCAAGCAGTCATCCAGTGTACCCATGCAGGATCCACAGCATTTCTTCTATTACCAACAGAATTCTCTTTAGTTAGCTATGTAATGCCTTCCAATCCCTCAGACAGAATGGAAGAAACTGCCTCTCTCCAAAAGCACATTCCTGCAGCTATCGTTCCTATCCTTCCCTTTAAATGTGCAGCACCGTTGCCAGAAATAGACCATCCCACCAGCACGGCACATGCCAGAAACAAATGGGCAAAAGTGTTGAATCAGGGCAGCAGATACAAGGCAGGCAACTTCATCTGTGGGCCAGAAACACCGGCAACCTTCCCTGAAGGGGCATGTCTAGCTTCTTATCAATCTGGGTTTTCTTCAGCAAATTCTAACATATCTTATGATGCTGACTCTTCTCCTCCTCAAAATACCATACAGCCCACTCCCTACCACCACGTGGTATGAAGCACAGGAGAGCTGGCCAGGATTGCTGCCACAAGGTGGTAAGACAGCTGGGGTTTCTCAGAGCATGAGCAGGAGATGATTAACACCACCACCAAAAAGTCAGTACCATTAGGCATCTCTTTAGGTGTGTGCCTCCATGTCACTTAAACAAAACTGTGGCTGCTTCTGGAAGGGGCCTTCCTGCCACAGCAGCTCCTTGATGGCAGCCCTGCCATCCGTAAGAGATGCGGCAGAACCAGAAGGCTGAGTAGGACCACCTCTTTCGGTAGCATCTTACACAGCATTGCTTTAAAATTGACCGTGGAACCACGCATCTGCCAAGTATTAATGCTAAATTTAAACCAGCATTTAAGCTAGGCTTAATTTTAAAACAGTTCACTGGGATTAAGTAGAATTTTATGCAGTAGGTCCTAAGAGCAGAAGAGAAAACACGTCTGGGAGGCTAAAGGGACAAGACCATACCTGCAGACACTACAGAAACACAGTGTAATTTATAAAGGTAATTATATCAGTTTCCTGCAGACAACAGTAAAAAGTCTGTATCTCACCTATCCAGAAAGCCATCTTTTGAAGCCCCCAAATGTTATAGCCTTTAAGATACAACATCTTTAAATCTGTCCAAGAGCGATAAGGTAAATGGCACAGTGCATCGGGAGCCTCCAGCACACCCCTCGTGCCTGGCATATGCAGCTGCAGGCCGCAGGGAAGGGAAGGAGAAGACGACAAAATACATTACAACTATGTTAATAGCAACTCTTATCAAAACTGCACAGACTCTTACATCAAAAGGCCTACCGTGTAACTATTTATGTTCTAAAAAGGAGGCTAAATAAGTTTCTTTTTTTGCAGTTTCTTTCTAAAGGCTGATAAGAGACACCCAAAGGTCCCTTTGGGAAAAGCAAATACAAGGTCATTGTATGCTTGCTGACTGACAAGACAGCCTTACATATACCTTGCAAGGTGATTAGTGAAAATTCTGAAATTGCTGGTGTGAGACAGCATGTTTGAAGATTAAATAAACAGAAACTCTTTTCTCTGTATATTCTGTGATATAGCCCTCAAAGAAATCAAGAAAATCATGAAACTCTGCCCTTCTTCTTCCTAAAAAAAGCCTCTTTATACAGAGCCCACACTGTTACCCAGTCTCACTTCACATGCAGAGGGAAGTGAACGGGTGAGATTAACCATGCTTCCTGTCTTATGCAAGCTTTGTATCTCCATAAATAGCATTCCCGGTACTGGAAAATTTTGAAAAACCCTGAAGAAAGCCTCAGGGCCCCATTAGATACTTTCACTAACTCTGTTATGCAATAACAAAATTCTTCTTCAATCCTAAATGACTCCACTACTTGTAAGGAGGAAAGCATTGGAAAGCACCAAGGCTGCAGAAACCACTGCCTTGTTTATGCTTCCCAGAGGAAGCAATCACATTGGGAATAATTCTGTGATTCACAGGCTAAATAGAGGACGGTAATTCATGCTCTTCTGCTGACTCTCATCCTGCACCACAGAATTACAAGACCGCTAATATGAAAACCTCAAGAGTCCAGCAAGCAACAGCAACGTGAGATGAGGAAGCAGCTCCCAAGATAAGCAGCTGTTCAACACACTTTTCCCCTGCACTGCAACACTCTTCAGAAAAAGCAGGTTCAATTTTCCCCCCAACTTTCATTCTCCAGGCTTACACCTATGATAAAAAGAAAACTTCCATTTTTTTTTAATATATATACAACAGTAAATTTATAAGCAATGAACAGCGAGTGTCTCTCAGGCATCTGAAGGACCTGACCAACCTCCCAAAGCTCTACTCAAAAGCTCCTCATGCTGCTGTCTGTGAAATTCTAGACATTCTTCAATGTCTGAAAACTACAACAGTTGCAAAGGACAGCTGAAATACTAACCTACACAGCAGCAGGCAGAAAGTCTGCTAAAAACATTGAAACCCCTCCATTTTAAGTAACTGGAAGGCAAACCATGATAGTGTATGTTTCAGAAAATATTTTACAGCTTCTCTCAGCATCCAACATAGCAAATCAACTACTCTGCACATACACCCCTAAATAACAGAGCAAATAATATCCATTGCACCCCATAAATCTGAAGTAGTGGTATCTTCAGCCTTTTCTTAGAAAATAAAATGCCTCAGGCATACGTTATTGGTCAAAACTGTGAGTAAAACGCAAGCTGTTTTTTTAGTTTCAATAACAGGATTGTGAGGTAATGTTTATATGTCTGGAAGCAGAGCTAACAAATTTCCATTTTACAGATGAGCTGAAATGATGTATTGTTTCCTAGAGTCTTTTAAAAAATTTAAGTATCTCCAGGATCTTGGCTTGACTATTCTTCACGCCCAAGATAAACCTCCATGACGGTTTGTTTTAAAAACAATGTGTGGAAACTTTTCCTTCTAAAAGCAAAAAATAAATTATGGGTGCTACAGGAAGCCTGAATAAACATCAACACTTCGGCTCAGCAGAGCAAGAACAATTGCAAGGAGATGACTGCTGGAGAAATAGCGATCTGAGGAGCACCCAACATTTGAAGCCTGTTGCATGGATATAATGAGCCTGGCCAACAAGAAAAGCACCTGACTGAAAAACCTATGACACAGTCTCACGTATAGGAGATGCCCTCAAGAAAGTTTGTTTGTGCATATATTCCTTATCTGGGTTTCCCTCCTTCCTAGCCATTGATATCCTCTCTTTCCACATATTCCCTCTGCGCTTGCTGCATTTTTCTCATTTCACCATCTTCCTATGTCTTAATAGCCACAGGAATAAAAAATATGAAGTGCACAAATACTGAATATGGGAATAAAACAGAACAAAGCCAGAAAAATTCCAAATGAGATACTTATAAACCTGTTAGTTTGTAATATGCAAAAGGCTGACCAAAGGAGTGACCACAGTGTGTCAGACCAAGGGTCTGTGCAAGCCAACATCCCACCTCTAACAGCGGCCAGGAGCAAGGACCAGGGAAAGACCATACCAATAATGACAAGTATATATGACTTCTTCTCCAGCTAAGCTTTCCAGACTCTTGCTGTTTACAGCTCAGCAACTACGTATTAATGATTCCTACTGTCAAGAATCCTGGGTTGTGAATGTTTAAAAAGGAAAGCTAATGGTAGGTTGTAAACAACTAATTTGATTAGGATGCTGTATACCGTTTATTGTATGGGTATTTCTACTGATTTTTAGGTATTAAAAAATAATTAGGAGAAGAAAAAAGCTGTAAATTAAAGCCTGGTAACAAGTAAATGATAACCATCCTAAACACTCATATCTATCTTTGTAAATCTTGGTTTTAATGTACAAATCTTAATCTGTATGAAAGTAAAATTAGGTATCTAAGTCAAGTATCTAAATTAAATTAAAACATGCTGTGATTTCCTTTATTTCCCTTAAATATTCACATCATAAGGCAACATGAGGTGAACATCAGGTTGTACAACTGGCTTCAGGTTCTGACAGAGTATTAGCAATCTGGAGCTAAAGGGAGTCTCCGCCTACTCAAACAGGCTTTGGAGCATGTCCCAGACACTTATGTAGTTGTTTTTTTTTTTCAAAAGAATGATGGTAACAAGACCAATGTAAATTCAATAAACACAAAAGCACCCAGATCCCAGTGAGAATATTTTCCCTAATACAAGCACTTCATCTTTGACTTCAGAAATCTGGCTCTCAGTGGTGACCAAAAAAAAAAGAGACTGAGAACTAAAATTCTTAAGTCCCCTGGAAACTATTAAAAAAATCATTCAGTGTAAGTATCAGTTTTAAGGTTCATCTCTATACAGCATTCTTCAGATTAAGGTCACCCCAAGCTGGAGACGTAACTATTGATAAAATTAATGTCAGCATCTCAGTCTACTTGTTGAAAAGTAACATTTTTCCAAATAAAACACTACTTATTTGTTGTTCTCTGCTAAGAAAGTAGTAGAGAGCTATTTGACATAGATCATAGATCATATAAAGCATGGAAAATGCTAAGTAACTGACAATGAGGAAGGTTAAAAGACACAAAAAACTTGAAACTGAAAGAGCCCCTTTTGTCATTCTTTCAGGAAGCTACTCAAATTCTTCCCTTGTGATTTCTCATCTCCTCCAACTTCCTGTCCAAATATATCCAGTATGACAACAGCGCATGCAAAGTAATTCCAGATTCAAGCTGTACATTTCAGGACATGGTTTAGTGGGCATGGTGGTGTTGGGTTGATGGTTGGACTCAGTGATCTTAAAGGTCTTTTGCAACCTAAACAATTCTATGATACTATGATTCAGCATTCCAGACTACCAATTTATATCCAAGGCAATTTTTTCCATGTGACACACATCACTCATGTTGATAATTTCTTTTTAAGTTAAGTTAAAATTTTAATAGCTATTCATTTCACACGATGAGATGAAATACCTCTGAACTATGCAATGGGCAGGGGAAAACCAAGAGGTTCTTCACTCTGTAAGGAGAGAGGGAAGATAAAGGAAGCACAGGCAGAGGGAAATGCCAAGTTGTACCAGGGTTCAAGGGCACATAATCACAATAAAAAGCACCAAATGTCACAGTAGAGTCAGGGACCCAATACACATAGATGTGCCATTGTACATCTATATTACACTGTACCATTTGTTTTTGAACTTGCTGGATACCGGGACAGACTTCACAACAAGAGGAGACAGAGTTCTTTGCAAGAGCTGGAGTAATATTGGTCCATTTGGGAGCTAATGACACAGAAGTCAACAGAAAAGCCTAAAAACAAGGTTTGAAGAATTAGGCAAGAAAACTTAACTACATGAAATAGTGTTTAAGTAGGAGTAGCAGTCTTAAATAAGGACCTATTGCATAAGAGAAATTCATGCTTGCATGTTACTCTTACACTCTTACTTCTTGCCTGTTAAACTCCCACGAGCTGTAACATCTTATCTGCATAAGAAATCTAAATTGGTCTTCAAAAAGTTTCGTAGAGATTTCTCTGTTGTTTGAAAAGTTATTTGTTTTATTTCTTGCCAACCAAGGCAAAAAATAAGCCCTTTACCACAAAACACAGCGGGTAAAGGAGCATTTGGTAAGAAGCAAAAATGGATGGTGAGGGTTTTATTTCAGCTTCACTTGCCATAGGGAGGGAAAGAGACCTGGGGAAACTGAGGCACTTGGACCTTGAAGATCTGTAGTGGAAAGATATGATGGCTGGGTGGCTCTCTTCTATGGAGAAATTTTCAATATTTTAAAAGGATAAATGTTTAAACCAGCTTATTTACAAGAATAAATCTGGGGGACAGAGATGCAGACAGTTATTTCACGTTAATCTTGCTTCATTTCTAGCAGTTCAGGAGCTGGTTTATCAGCACATAATGACCATCATGCTAACCACGTTAAATAATTTGGGGTTCTCAAGCTAGCAACCAGTCAGACACTGAGTGCCACCCCTAGCAAAACCTGTCCACGAGGGGCCAAGATTACACTAGCCTGAAGGCCAAAAGCCACCTTCTGATGGGAAGTCAGACATTTGGGGATGCTGGCAAGGCAGAGAGGCCGCTGCTCGTCTGGCTGTTCATGCCCACATGTTCCCTTGCTCTGCCAACAGAGAACTTGGGTTTCTGTTAGCAGGAGCTTAAGAGAAAAAGCTATCACCTCCCATTTTTCATTTAATGCCTTTGTCCTTGTTAATACCAGAATAACCTTTCTCCTCACATTAGAGAGTGAGGTTTTCTATCAAAATTTGTGTATTTTCATTAATATAGTCCCCATGGTAGCTATAAAACATTTTATTTCATCAGCATCAAATATGTATGTTTTCTCCTTTCTAACCAGGATATAAGCAGGATCCTCCTTGTCAGCCCTGGGTGGAAGAGAGGCCTTTTCCCCACCCTCTGGACATGGAGCACAGTTATCTCTCCTGCTGGTAAAAAGTCTAACCTGTTTTCCTTTCTCTTCCTTGGTAAGCAGTGGTCTTCTCCCATGAACATCTGATCATAGGCAAAAATAACAAGATCCAGGTAAAGGTGTGGAGAGTCCTTGTCTCACAAGAATGTTTACTATACATAAATTTAGATCTTGTAAATACTATTATTATCTTAGGCTCACAAAACATAACAGTAATAAGAGGTAAGGGGAAAAAAAATAGTAATGGAGGTAAGAAAGGTGCATGTGTTGGGCAACCAGCTGAGATTGCTCTTAGCTTAATAAATATGAGCCCAAGCTGGCAGGAAAAGCATGGTGTTTGAAGTAGCACACAAAACAGCATGAGGGCCAAAACTCTAATAAACTTGGGTGCTTAAATTTAAGGACAGAACAGGTGTCCACAGATTCTAAGACCCGAAACAACCAAAACTGACAGCAACATCAAAGCATGCACCTGATTAAATCGTCTCGGCGTCCCAATATCGGGCACCTAAGCTGGGAACTTCTGTCTACATCAAGTCAAAAGCTAAATTTTAAAACATTTAAAAAAAACAGGTAGGGACATTGTTAGAACTGCCTTTGTACTAAAGGCAATATAAGCTGCTTACTATTTTCAGGTACTCATATGACATTTACATGGGTCATCATGTAAAGCATTCAAACCATTCATCTGCAGGATGCTGGGACACCTGTTTACTAGAGGAAGCATGCTAGACTTAAGGTGCTAGACTAAAATCAAGGACATGTAAAATTCAGTTCTGCTTCTGTCCCTGACTGCACACACAGACAATGTACATGAAGGTAAGCTGTACATACCACCTTCTGACCTACTTTAGCTCCTATTAAAACATGTCTTGAGGGTCTGCAAGAACATTCTTGTAGAAATCACACATGGGTTTGCTTAGAGTGGCAACTTAATTTAAGGGCCTGCAACCTGCATAAAGAAAAAAGATGCAACCCAGGAGGGAAAGAGACAGATGACCTCCCCAAAGTTACATAGCATAGGTAAGTGCTAGAACTAAGAACTGACTTCAGGTCTTTTTGACCCTTGCCTAATGTCCTGTGCTTATACAAGACACAATGCCCCTGTGAATTTTTAAAAGAGAATAGCCACAGATGACACAGGAAAGCTGCAAAACAGATTAAATAAAATGTCAATAACTTTGCTGAAGGACTCATGGCTTTCCATTTTGTTTAGCAAACAGTATTTAGAAAGGACTCAGAACATTCTCTTCAGTACTAAAGCATCCTAATCAGACATCTGTCTCAAAGCCTGAGTCTCTCCTTAACAAGAAATTACTTGTTCCTTAGTACAATCTCTTCAGCTACTTCTGCTTTATCCTACTTGATACCTCCTCTGCTATAGGTGCCACTGTTTATTTCCCCTTCTCAAAATCCCAAACTGCAACATTCTTTTCTGTCAACATCCACATAACTGCATTTCTTCAAATGGAGAGCAAGTTACCTGGCATTAACAGGTGTCCTTCACCACAAAACTTCCTCAAGTCTAGCGATCACTACTTACCAACTGAACAGCAATACAGAAGTGCTGCAACTTTTCCCCACACTACTGCTTCTAAGTGGTGCGACAGGCATCTCTCTAGATGTCTGTAACACACTATGGCTAGCGTTTTAGTGCAGTTTCAATAACAGTTATTTTGTACAGAGTGGAAAGGCTATACACTTTTCCTCTTCAATGGTGCAGAAAGTATCTTTGAGTCAAAGATGGTTTTTATACTGATTTCCTTCCCCTCCTACCCCCAAGAGTAAGTGAGCTCTGGTTCTTCTTGTACATCAGAGCTCAGAGATGATTACAGGCTTGCTAATTGACAAAGACAAGTTATCAGGAAATCAACATCACTTATTTCTTAAAAATCACCAATCATGAATTCCAAATGATAAAAATGATTGACTGAAAAAACATTGCTTGTATTTAGAAAGATGATATAGTCTAGGCAGCTTAACCATCAGCATATAACTACTCTCTCTTAGATGATCTTATCCCGTGAGATAATACTAGTCTGTGCTTTATTTGAAATAAGATAAACTTTAGGTTTAGACATGTTTATGTTTTAGATGTGCTTGTTTTTATAAATACGCTTCAGGAACTGGATGCTAGAAGCTCAAATAAATTGCAGTTTGCAATCGAGTACCCAGGAACAGTTTTGTGTTACAAATAACAATTATAATTCAAGTTTATCTTCACTACCCAAAAGGAAAAAATTACCACTCCAACATTACAGACTCAGCAAGGAAAGCACTTTCTGGATACGTAATGCAGCATGTTTTTTTTTTTACATGCTTTAAAAATCGTAAAGCCTTGTGAAAAAGGCAGAATGAGGAATTCCACAGTTTAATCAACATTGAAATAAACCCTGTAACCTTACCGAGCAAAATAGCCTTGTCTTCGTTCCTTCTTCTCTTCCTTGGTCTCCATTATGTACAGTCAAATGGGCAAGGTGAACAGCCAAGCGTGAATCTCTTTTTCCCCTCAGTATTTCATACCCAGACAGAGTCCCCTGTATATAACATTTAAAAACAGGAAGTTCATAAATCAACATGTCAACAACACCTACAAAAATCAACAGGGTTGTGGAAATGCAATTGACCCAGTGACAAGCAAAGTAAAACTTTAACCAGTCAATGTTTGCCATGGGATATCCATTTAGTATACAATGAGACAAAAAACAATAAACGCACTCAGGCCAGTTTCTCCAGCAGGGGAAGAAAAATACTGCAAAACACGTAACTCAAAGAGCAGTAGCAAGTTTTAAAAACCTGGAAGTTTGCAAGCTGTTAAATAGTTTATATCAAAACATCTTCCTGGTTTCATGTGTTTTATAGACAGGAAGATCAAGAGAAGCTTTGGAAATAACCGGTACAAACAGTACAACCAGAAAGATACATAATGTTCACTTTATAAAAATTCTTTAAAATAGTAAGAAATAAGAAAGTTTTAAAACAATGTAAAGAAAAAAAAAAGAGCAATCTACATTCCTTACACAGGTTTGCCTGTTGTGAACAATACACAAGTTCAAACAAGTATACAGAGAGAAACATGATGGACCTCCTGCTCTCCAGATGAATTGCAGTCACCTTGAGATAGACAGGACTAGGGAAGGTTTTCTGAGAAGTTAAAAAAAAAAAAAAAAAGGAAATCAGTAACACTGGAAATCACCACCTCCACCACCTCTTTGGAGAATGCCATACTGAGGCACTTGGAAACCAGAAGTTGGGAATTTCAGAACTGCTTGGCAATTACTGCAATAAATGATATGCCACATCAATTGCTTTCCAATAATCCTGCCAAGATGTTTTATCCTCTTCCCCTCTCCAACACACATTCACCCTAGCCCAATGGCTTGTGCACATGCACAAAATAAGTTAACTTCTTAAGAGTTCTTTATCAGTATTCCAGATTAAAGTTCAAATCAGAAGTTACTACTAAACATTTCAGTTTAATGGGCTGTAAAACAAAGAAATGGAAGCCACATAAATTATGATTTGTAGCAAAAGAAGAAAAATTCCTCCAGGATGTAATCAGTCCCCATTATTTTCCCCTTCATTAAAAGATCATAAGCTACAAACTATCAGATGTCAACAAAAGAGATAATGTAGCAAAACCAGACTAATCTACTCAAAAAGCCCAAGAACGTATCCCACTAGATTTTATCAGAAACACTTGCCATAATTTTCTCTCCATATTTATGAAGTATTAGTCCACTGCAATTAAAGTCCATTGCTTCAAAATGCACTTTTTCTTACTTATTAATTTTGAATACATCCAATGCATCAAAAAGAATCTAGTCTCTCTGATCTTTATGCATCAGGTAGAGTCTTACAGTAATACTCACTCTTTAAATGGCAGATTTGCCTATGACACCTTTGGCTTTATAAAGAGAATACTATTTTATATCTGCAAGTTAATGCATGTCACAGTCTTCAGCCGGACACAGAAACCTACATGATAGTAGCGTAAGAATAGCGTCAAAACAAATTGTCCTGCTCAGATGTCCAGTCTGTATGAAGATACCACATACTTCCTCAGAATTTTGATACATCCTTATCTTCCCTGTTGGGGCAGGTCCTTAGATCTTCAGAAGATCAAAACCAGTTGCTTTGTTAGCCCTGCATTTAGAGTTACAAGAAATCTTTCAAAGCGTACAACTATGACCTCTATAGCAAACTACAAAGAGTTCAAAGAAAGAAGAACCACTCTTTCCCCTTTGCCTGCTTTGCCTTCACTACACTCAGCTATGTGTGAGCAAGGGCACTGACGAGCCAGAGTTGAGTCTCATGGTGACACCAAGGACTATCAAATAACCATGGAGCACTGAGATAATATTAGACCCACAACCAAGAGGACAGCAGGACCCGTGGGAGGAAGAGGGAGGCGGGGAGAGCCCCTCTCACCACAGGGAAACACGATCAGCTGGGATGAACGGAGGGAAGCGAGAGCCGTCCTCGGGGCTTCACCCCATGCAAAAGTCAGCGGCACGCTCCTTCCATTCTTCCTCCTCCTCCTCTCCCGTGATCTACTGACCCTACCCAGGGGAATACCAGCCCTGCTCCAGCACAGTGCAGGAGGAGAAAACCCCACCTGCCCGCAGCCTTGTCTTGCCCAGTGCCGGAGCAGCTGCCCCCCGCTTTGGCCAAGAGGGGCATGAAGAGAGAGGAGGTAGGGCTTAAGCCCAGACCTAACCACAGATGCTGCAGGAGGTGGCATTGCTCCGCTCGCCGAGTGTCAGGTTTGGTGTTTGCTTTCATCGATGCTAAACAAAGCTAGCGATGACAACAGGGGTACGGAGCCTGTTCTTCCCACACCAACTCAGTGCAACTCCAAGTCCTTTCACACAGTGAGGGGGAATAAAACGAGAACTTAAAAAAATTTTATTCAGAACAGGTGGGCACTCAGAAAATGGGAATGTTATCCACAGACCAGAAGTAACAAGGGCATTCAGGTGTAATTTTTTTTCTTTTGCTAGTAAAAATTCACAGGGTTCTCACATCCAGTCACCAATTAATGAAAATTTGCACAATAAAATAACATCAGGTCCCCCTCTGTTGACTTATAAATTATTTAGCTCACCTTCTTAGAAGAAACAAAGGTGGTGTTCTAGGAAGGCATATTTAAGTTGACAATTATACTTTGAAAATACAGTACTAGGAAAAGCAAGCTGAGTGCTGACTTCATAACCTCTGATTTTATTTTTGTTGTTGGGAATTTTTCATGTACTAGTTGGCTTTAACGAAAAAAGAAAAAAAGCCTGAAAGCTAGGAGGATCACAGCGTAACCTGCAGTAATTGCTACTGAAAGCTAGTATTTCTGAAAGGTCCTTTTCAGTTTTTAGTTATTTAAGCAGTAACAGTACAAAAGCCACATTTACTTTATAGGTTGTCACTGATGTTTTAAAGTTATATCAAAAAAGCAAACCTACTGCACACATCCCCCCTACCTGTGATACCTTTGATATCTCCAAAGAAAGAAATCACAGGTATTCTTTATTAATATTAACTGCTTAAAATGTTAGTAAGGATATATTATTAAAACAAATCTTGGTTTCCTGGTAGCTCCTTTCTGGTAGAGACAAAGACTGAATCAGGCAGACTATTAAAAATGTACATATTTGGGGGATATTTATATGCTGGGAGACAGACATCTTACTCATATATCATGAATACAGTCCAAACTCAAATGATGACAAAGCTGATTTTACAGAAATTTCAGGCTCAGCATAACCCTTTCTACACTGAACAAAAATAGACAGTGAAAAGCTTATATTACATGTCTACAGCAATGCCTATTCTTTTATTAGGTCATTTCAAGAGGAAAGATATTCCTGATGGACAAACAATGCATTTAAGTAAGAGTCCTGTTAAAAATTTGCCACCCTCCAAATTTAGCCAATGTCAGCACCTGATAATTATATGAAGAAGAGAACAAAATACATAAAAATATAGTGTACTTTTTGCTGTCAGTCCTATTGATCTGGATTTTTTCATTTATATTGGCATATTTCTGGATATTTGCTTTGCCTGTTTAGGCTTGCTGCCAGGGAGTTTTGGGGATGCTACTGGGAGTTTGTAATGAGGGTGGGTACGCTCCAGCAAGGCCACAAAAACCCCCAAACAAACAAACAAGACCAACAAAGAAAAGAGGAACAGACTGAATTCCTGAATGTGGGTACCCACACCACTGCAACTGCCCCCACGCTCCCAAGACCTCTAGAAATGCTTCCAGCTCCTGCTGCCCGCTCTGCCGCCTGGCACTGCAGGACAGCAGCCTCCTGCCATGGCACATTCAGAGCAGCAGAAGAGGAAGAGGTTCTAAGGTGAGGATAAACAAAGGGGAAGGGAACTTATTTTTGAGGGGAACATTAAAAATAAATAATTATATGAGTACAGCATCCTAAGTCCTCTAACGACTTTGATATATTTATGAAATTATTTTGATTTTTTTTCCTCTCTTTTCCCTCCCTTCTCAGGCATGAAGAATAATATACCTTACTACTTGCAGCTTAAGTAGTTTACATTTTCATGAGACAACAAGAGGACCTGCCTGAGGCACTCAGGGGTAAGCACCCAGAAATCCTGTTTGCTGGCTCTAAAGCATCAACAATCAGTCCTCCAATTGGGCGCATGACTTTACAAAATTGCACATGAACAACAGCACATCCAACAGCACTAGCAATACAGAATCCAATGGAATATCCTGATTATTTTTAGAACATTCAATGGACTTGACAGCTTGTCTCTGGCCATCTGTGCCCACTGCAGGTCCTGGAAAGACATACAGAGAAACAAAAATGTTCGATATCATGCAATTCTCTAGATATATTTTCATGACCCTGTAGAGTCAGTATCTCTCTCAACCTTGCATGAGGTAGGAAAATGCTGTAATTCTCTACTTTGCAAATGGGGAACTGAACTACATGAAGTACCTCCACACACTGAAATGAGAGTGGGAAAGCAACGTGTGCAAGTATCCTCCCACCAGCCTTAATCCAACCAGCCTCAAGGACCAGCAGCAATGACAACAAGGGAGGAGACTACTTTGACAAGGAGCCAGTTACTGTTTTCTGTATAAAATTTAAACTGACAAACTTAGGGGACCAATAGCAAAGTCTCACCTTTATTTGGCTCTGCAAGCATATGCATAGAAATTAAAGCTCAGATCCAGAAAAGGAAATAAAAAGCCTAACTTCTCTGAGGATCTAGGTTTAAATGGCTCTCTCAGCTCCTTCAGGAAATATGTAAAAATGCAAAGAATTGACTTTAGGGAAACCAAGTCAT
Source organism: Haliaeetus leucocephalus (assembly GCF_000737465.1). Classification (NCBI taxonomy): domain Eukaryota; kingdom Metazoa; phylum Chordata; class Aves; order Accipitriformes; family Accipitridae; genus Haliaeetus; species Haliaeetus leucocephalus. The sequence goes on from NW_010972596.1 coordinate 1,667,964, forward strand.
GGGTAGTATCCTGTACCTTAGCAGGGGCCCCACAAAGCAAGCAATGGTGGCAGCAATCATACTGTGAAAAAGCAGAGAAGGTGAGAGGGCTAAGCACAAATTTTCCACGGTTGGGAAGGCAGAGCAGATTAAGGCAGAAGACTCCCAGTGAGACAGCCAAGCAGACATGGTCATGCCAAGGATGTAAGAGGGAGACCCCACTGTGCCAAGGGAGCAGGATGCTGCCCAGACACACCACATAGCTCTCACGAGCTCTCTGGTGCAGTATCCCACACAACGTTAGGGGTTTTTTTTTGTTTCTCTATTTTACTTCTGCCCTGAGACTACAGACAAACAGTGCACACACCTGCTCATACCACTGCACGCTTCCTTATTATCATCTGCTGTAATATGAACATTCAAATGTTGCCACAGGTCATTTTCAGACATGAAGCATTACTAACAATTCTGCTTAGATCTGCAACTCTGCAGCAGAGTGTTGTTTTACAAATAACAAGTCTTCTGGGTACATGTGCCAATTCTGACCCCTAAAATAATGCACCATGAGAGATGGGAAAGATTGCACCAACAAGTCAATATCAAGACCAAAAAAAGGAAAGATACATATGTAGTGCTTCGAGAACAAAATTGTCTATCAAGCTGGCAGAATAAGAAATTGTAGAATAAATCACAGACAGAGAGGAAGTATTTTCAGTGCATTATATCTGAAACTGAACCCTTGGGGGTTGCTATCTCTGCCTCTGGTGAGACCAAAGCAGTTTCCAGGGCACTGTGCAGATGCAAATACATACAAACACACAGCAACAGGGTTGCAGCACAGGGTCACACACAACACCTTTAAGCATAAGGCAACAGAAACAGGTTAATACAGAAGAGGAGACACGTTGTAATTTGCTACTGGGTCATATAAATGCATATCATCAGGCTTCACCAGCCAAAGCACTAATATCAACTGTAGCATTCATTCCAACAGACATCCCATTTTTCAAAACAGGAAGGTGAAAGCACCTTAGCACCTCATGAGAAATGCTGAACTTTGCAGCATTTCATTAATGCCTTACTGACTGGACTAACCAGCTTGAGTTTTACCGCTTTTATATTCTGCTAGTGTATTTCATTCCATGTAATAGTGTGGTGCTGCAGCCTCCCTGGGCCACTCTGAGATCTCAGGATAAGTCGTGCATGGTTTGGGAAACCCTCCCATTGTGCTGTTATCTCAGTTGCAAGCACAGCAGCCTGGGGTTGGGGTGGCCAGGCAGCCCCTGGCGACGCCGGGGCCATCTGCTGCCTGAATCGTGTATCAGAATGACTCAACACGAATTGTGGCCAGAATGTAAAATAATGACCAAAGCAAATCATCTTGAGACCTTAAAAACAGCGATCCAAGATGACACCTTCGGAGCTCTCCGGGACCGCAGCGGGCTGTGTGACCCAGTGTCTCCCCCTGAGCTGGGACACCTCTCGGGGTAGGTTTCGTGAGGATTGAAAGGTCGTCCGTCGATGCTTTCATGAGGACTTAAAGACCTGATTTGTGAGGTTCACTGACCGTCCGTTGATGAATGCCGGCACATAAAAGTCAGTAATTCACGAAACTCACGGAAGGGAAACTTTAATCATAGGTTAACCTCTGTGGGGAGGGGGTGGGTGTGGGGTAAAATTTGGTTCAGAACTGTTGTATCTGTGCATGTGCATTTGCAGTTTGGTTCGGAATGATTTTCCCTGTCTGCGTGTGGTTTGGAAATGTTTTCTCTATCTGTGCGTGTGTGCGATTTGATTTAACCTCCCATCTCTGTGCAACCCTGCTTTAAGTTTCAGGCGATCCTTACCATTTTTGAATCTTTAACTAAGTTGCAAATTTGACTGTAACAAATTCCATCAAATCACTCTGTTAAATTGACTGATGATTAAGTACTGTTAAAATTATACAACTTAATCCTGTGATCTATCTTGAAAATATTAATAAATCCTAAATTGCTGCTAAACGAAAGCCATTTAACAAAATCTCATTCACAACAAATAATAAAGATAAAAGTTTCAGAATAAACGCTACAGCATCTCAAGATGAAAGGTAACAAACGCACAGCCAGCAAAGAGAAGAGTTAAGCGACAACTTTTTTTAGTCTATTCTTCAGGCAGAATGACCTAGGTAAAAGTGAGATTGGAAGCTTTCAGGAAAGCACTAGCACAAGTCAATAAAACACAGCACAGACTAATTGCATTAAGTTAGATTCAGCAGAATGGACAAAAATTTGTTTATTCTAAAGCTATCAAGATAAATATGCACTTATTTTAATACAATTATATAGTTACATTATAATTACCACATAAAGTGTAATGTTACTTCTAAAACATTAATAAGCTCTATAAAGAAGTTCCAGTCCATTATACATAACTGAAGGGTGCTGAACTAACCTAGGAGAGCTTCTCCACCTTGGTGAAGTTGAGGCTGATGACTCAACCCTTGCTTAGGTGAGTAACCCTTATTTATGCACACAACTCCACTGACCTTTAAAGTATTAAGCCTGTCATGTTTCTTGTAACAGGGGTGCACTCTTAAAATCCCCAAATAATTAAAATGCAAAAATTAAGAGACTGAAAATAAATTTGTATGCAGAAGCAGTATCTGGACTTCTTGTTCAGCTTAAACACAGACCAGTATCACAATTTATCTATCTCCAAATGGAGAGAAAGAGAGAGATTTGATGTGGCTATTGCACCCTGTGGACTCTCAAGGACAGTGAAGATAAGATCTGGAGATAAGACAGGCAAAGGAAACAAACAGCCTTGCTCTTGAGGAACTGGTGCAATGTTTAGAGGTTATTATCCCCACTACAGAGCTGTAGCAAGCTAGAAGTCCAAGCATTTTCATTCCCTACTAATGCAGTAAGAACAGGCTAAGCGTAGAGCACCTTCAACTCACCAACTGCATCTGCAACAGCCTATCCACATGAACAAAGTTCAAATAAAATAAATGAGAATCAATGTAACAGAAACATTTCTCATTCAGGAACAGAACAACAACAACAAAACATAATTCAGCTCCAATGGACATTCCAGACGAATTATGCCTACCTTGCTTGGGAAAAGACTTTTACCGACTAACTCAGGCTGTCGTGTTTCACACAAAATAAGGGGAAGCAAAAAAGCTACCAGAAAATCCATATCACCAGTGAGCATTGTCAAGGAAAAACTTCCAGATTTAATCTTCCCTCATTGGCAGCTGAATGCCACCAGATGCATTTTCCATAAGGAACAATGTATTTCACTGTGTAACTCGGCTGCAGTTACTAGACAGAAGCTGGTTACAAAACACATTGTAAACTATTAACAGGTAGAGTGCTATGCCACACCAAATGTAAAAGTGCAGTGCTGTTTGAAATCAGGCCACTTGGGAAGACTTTCATGTTTAAGTCAACAAGAATATTGCTGCAGAAGTTTTAAAATAATTAACACCTTCATTTTCTTGTATGCCCTGTTTCAACCCACCCCAGTTCTTAAAATTAAGCATCAAGCCCAAGCCTTCCAGACTCTGCAGCCTTTCACACTCACATTGTACAGGTATACACAGTATGCGGAGTTTACACGCCAAACGTTGCATCTTCATGGACTGTTGACAGAAAACACGTGTCTCTGCCTACCAAATACTGTAACAAAAGGTACAAGGCAGCAAAAAACCATCAGCATTTGGATGAACAAAATGAACTCTGTAGCCACTGAAATACAGCAAACCTCATACACGTAAACAACAGAAACACTCAAGAATTTGCAGGGTGTTGGTTCCAGTTAATTGAGATTCCAGTAAATTTTAGCTATTTTTATTTAAAAAGCTAAGCCTTTCAAACATTCCTTGTCAAGAATATTGCTTTCATTTTACAGGTGAGAGACTGAGAACCCTAAGAACCTTGTGGTCATTCTGTAGAGTTACTACAAAACCACAGATCTTATAATTGCAAGGCAAATGGCTTACCCTTTGTGCCCTTCTTTCCTGGGACACCTACTGAATGAAATCAAGTCTGTGCTTACGCCACATACTAAGGCATTTCCATCACAGTTTATGTTGCATTTCTGAGTCAGAGCCTAAATTCATGTACAGCATCATAGTTCCACCACCACGGAACAAGAGGAGGATGCAGTTCACCGCATCCAGAGAGGGTAAGACAGATGTCACTGTTCTCTTACCTCTCCCTGGAGCACACGGGCATACACACGTTCTATGTATGTGCTTTGCAGCATTCAACTAAAACACCAAGTACTTGCAGTTTTCTAAAAAATAAAAATTGATGAACACTAAGCACATCAACTAGCATTTAGACAATACCCTTAGCACTACCTTGCTGATTTGGCAGTTGACACCAGCATGTTCCTTGTTCGTAACAACTGCTAGTTTCATGATCTGTTTAGAAGCATTTCAAAGAAAGCCTGCACATCTGTTTTGACAAGGTCAAAACATATGCATACAGATAACCACATCACTCCCAGAGCCAATGAGTTACACGTTCTCTACCAGGTTTTTAAGGGACATGACCAAGTCCTCCTTAGATTCCCCTCTCTGAACCAAGCAAAGGGACAGAAGCAGCAAACAGAAAGCCACTCCATCCTCACCGCTCCTATGCAGCAGAGTGTTACGAGAGCAAGTCAGGTAGCAAACAAAATCATCTGCCTGCCTGGTGCCACCTCCACTCCAGGTGAGCAACCAGAAGAACTGCCCTAAGTCCCATACACAGAATGCTGCTAAGAGCCATTGGATCCACAGAGTCACATATCCCAGGCCTGGCCATACATCAGACTTGCCTCTGAATTAGCTTACACAGGGCTCGAGCAGGCTTTGCACTGGTGAAACAGCAGCACTACTGCAGATAGACACACAGCAAATGTCCTTTGGCGATCAAGGGGACCTTGGTCAGCCAAAGTGCCAAGCCAAAGAAACTGGGCTTTCACTCGCCTCTCAGGCTGTTAAAATACTTCCATGCAGCAAGCAGCTGCCAGTTTGCAGTATTATGGCCCTTTGCCTTCCTCCCTTTCACCTACTTCAGCTGTTTGCTACCACTCCTCCACCCAAAATTACCACACAAATTACCTGCAGCAGAGTCAGCAGAAGCAGCTCTGTATCTGCAGTTCAGTTTGTATCCTGCCATGTCAGCTCACACCCACTTCCAGCGGGCTTTGCTGCGCACAGCCGAACTGCAAGCACACCCTTACTTCTGCCACAGAAGGCAGACCTGCAGCAGAAAGCTTGGGCAGATAACCGTCAACGTTAACTCCCTGAGCAGCAACTTCGTTTGGTGGGCCTCAGCAACCGCACACTTTGAAAGACGAGTGCTGCTGAGACCCATGGCCAGCATTCATGAGATGAGAAACAGGCTATGAAAAATGAATGCATGTTCTCCGCTTCACAGCAAACTGGCTCTCTCGCTTCCCAGCTCTTTTCTCACCAACCCAATAAAGGCATTTATGCCAAGAGTAAATAAAGCAGAGGCAGAGCACGAAGAGACAGGTGTTCAAAGGGTCACTTAAATCACAAAGATGCAGCTTGATGCTTGGCACAAATACCTGTACCCTAAATCGCAGGTACCATAAATCACCTCCTACTTACAATTAGTTTAGGTCCCACAATGATTAAGTGTAAAGTTACGTTTATACTTGTAAATATTCCCATTGTACTCAATGAGACTTGGTTAACATGTTCTCAATGCTTTACAGAATAAGGCCAGGCAACAAGGAAGTGTTAAAATATGAAAAAAACCATCAATCTAACAGGAAGTATTAGAACTGGTCACTATTTTTTAGGTCAAGTACATTTCCAACAATATTCATAATCATGCTGTGAAAATTACTGGAAACTTTTCTTTAGAAAGTACCCATCATTTTCAAGTTTTTAGAAAAAGACCCTGAAATTAACAGCCCACTGACACTACACTGTGAAAGATTAACACTTAAATACTTCCTCACTTCAAAAGCAACTCAAGACGCAATACCTACTTGACAGAAAAATTATAATTTTTAAGTTTCAGCTCAACATCCCTTTTTTCAATCAACCCTGACTCATGCAAATTCCAGGCCATGGCTTTTTTTCTGTCACCTACCTCCCAACTGAGAACCAAAGGAGCTGAGAAGTGGGGGTAGAAAGGAGTCTCGCAGTAATGCAATGCAAATGTTTTCCCATCTGAAACACCGTTAACAGAACCAAAATGCCAGGTTTCCATAGCAACCTTAACTGTGTCACATTGCATACACTGTACATTAAGTAACATAGTGAAGTTTAATTGTAACAGAAAATCCTGTACATTTGTGATGTATAAAATTAACACTAGAAACCTTCATTGTTTATTTTTCAATTCCTTAACCTGCAACATTTATTGCATTATAGTCTGTTAGGAGTGACCGTGTGTTATGCCACAGCTTCACAGGTGCTCAGATGTTGGCAGCATTAGATGCATTAAAACTACAACAATCGACATACCCTCTACCCACTGCATAGTCTGAAGCCCATTTTAAAAGCAGCAATGTTTCTAATGATTTCCTTCCTCCTTGCAAAATTCCTTTAGGTATTGTGTAACTGAGAATGATTTAGTTGTCTTGCTCTTCTGAAACATCCTTAAAACCTTTATTATCCTACCATTTTCATTCCTCCATCTCCGGATTCCTGAACAACACTACACCCCGTTTCTGGCCTTGTATCAAGTCACCTTGCACTACACAAAAAGCAAAAACTCCCCTCTCAAACTGAATTCCCCCTGCTATATACCATAGCACAGTTACATTTACCTACCAAATTAGCGAGTCTCTGAATAGCTGCTTGCTACTTTCCAGAAACAGAAAAATAAGTTTTCTCTACTTTTCTGTGTTCTAACCATCTGTGCACAGCTAAGTGTCTACTCAAAATTATTCAGGTAAATAGAAGTTAGCAACCTATTTCTCTGTATGCAGAAAAGACGTAACAACAGAATGGTTCATACAAAACAGCTATATGCTATCCTTTTCTCAGCATACCTAATCTGGATTTCATTTGTTCAACTCTGGATGTGTTCAGTCAGTGAGATGGTTCAGGGCTTAGTTAAAAAAAAACAACAAAAAGTTAAAAATACACTTTAATAAAGTTGAGCACTGTTGCATAAAAAAACAGAAGTGTAGAAATTTTCTGGTAAAAACCCAGCAGTATATATTTTACTTCCAGATTACTGAAGTGTTTTAAACATTATTATTGAATCTAGGTGCTCTTGTTGAAGAAAACAGGCTGATTTTGAAACTAAAATTTGAACATCTTACACTGACAGTATCGACAAAGTAACTTAGCATTTCTGAAGCTAGATATTCCTTTTTGCTGAGGAAAAAAAACAACCAAACAAACCAAACAAAAATCTTCACAAAATTTGACCTAATTTTACCAATAGCTTCAATTCCTCCAGTGCTGCATTTTCATGGAAGCCATCTCAGCCACATCACCGGGTACCACAACATCGCTGAGCTCCCTACTCATGTACCAAGTGCATTCAGAGGGACTACTCACTTACCCAAGTCATGCTTGTAATACCTAAGCACACATTTGCAGAATTGGGGCCCAAAGATGAAGGCTGCTAACTTTCCATTCACCACAAGTTATGCCCAACATAGCTGGTAATGGCAAGTGTTTCAGATTGCCCAACACATTTCAAACAAAACCTTGTCTTCACTTGTTTATAGCTACATCAAAGTATTTGCTTGCCCTTGCTCAAGTTGAAGCCAGCCAAAACAGTTAATGTATTAATAAGTTTTGGTGGGTTTTTTTGGTTCATGTTAAAGCCTCTTTTTTTGAGGGGCTCTAGTGCTTCTAGTTTTGGTGTTAAAACTCAAAATTTGGCAGAGAGCAATTCAGACCTTTTCACAGCTGCTCTGAAAATCTGTCCAAACTGGGTAGAGACCTACACCTTTAAAAAAAAAAACAGGAAAAGCAGCTTACACCTACACCATATGGGTACATTAGTGATTTGTAGCTAAAAAGGACTGACACATTACCTGTGGGAAGTGTATTACCCCAGTGCTAGATTCATGTTCCTACCAATAACTATTACGAGACCTAGGATTAAAATGCACACTTCCAATCTCGAACACATGGCTGGGCTAACCTAATGAAGACGTAATATCTGGCACTAGGTTCCACAGGTCAAAATTGCTTTTCTGAGCTATCTGCTTGCTGGACTCGGTGAAGTAGAAAGAAAAAAAAAAAAACAGTGAAGAGAAGCAGGAAGAAAGATATGTTTCAAGGCCAGATAAAGTAAATTCCAATTTATAACACAGTATGCTGTCATCCTAGAGCCTTTCAGTGAGAAAATAATCATCCATAGCTCTTTCATCACAGAATTCACAACAAATAGTATGTGGGATGAAGAAGGAATCAAAACTTAAACAGTTACAAAACACAGTAGCAGGTAAAACTTTTATTTTAAATGCAATATAATGCTGACTGCAAAGCAGTTAAGAGTTAAAAAATGTACTCAGTACTGAAGTACAAGACAGGATGTCCTGATTTCAGTGACATCCATGGAAGTTTGATTGTTTACAAAGTTTCTAGATACTGGGATGAAAAACCAACAACAAAAAAACACAGCCAGAAGAGAGGCTTTTAAAGGTCTGTTACCATTTACTGAGGGATGACAATAATTTTGCCCAAGAAATAAATTTAATAACTTGAAGCCCTTACATCCCAAATCCTACACTGGTCCAAGTGACAAAATGAACACATTACAGTTACCAGGTACAAAGAAATACACATTTCCTCAGAAGCATCTTAAAATTAGGTTTGGTGCTACAGGTAGCCCCTTCAGCTCCACCAGCTTTCCTTTGCAAACCTCCTTGGCTTTCCACTGGCATGTGCACAGACTGCCCAGGGCACTCGTCAATCATGGCTCGTTCATAGTGTAGCAGGGCCCCATTCTGTGAGGAGCAGCGTGCCCCTGCTACCAGGTCTGGGTCTGCATTTCCTTCCCAGGAGGAAAACAAGAAAGGGAATGCACCTTCCTTGCTCTTCTCACAAGCCTAATCCGAAGCATGCTCAGAGTTGAGCAGAAGGGCTAGGAACCGCTCTCCTGGGCGCAGTGTTTTTTCCACAGCTCACCATCTCTGGAGCCCAGGAGAATTCTCCAACACATGCCACTGCCTAAGGTCTGGTTGTTTCCTGGGGTTTATGTTACCTGCTCTTCCCACCGTCCCTGTAGAAGATTCTGGATTTCTTATATTTGCTGTACCATTTTGGTCTCAAGATCAGTATCTAGTCCCCTTCCCGTAAAACCTGCCTGTTACTTGCCAGGCTCAGTCCGGGACTGGGAACTACCAGAGCAGGGCTCAGGAAAGGACACAACTAGTTGACAAAACACTGAAACTTACTACTTACACAATAGGGTCAAGTGCACAGTGTCAACAGAGCAGGAGAAAAGAAAACTAATCTCCAGCTGCTTAATCTCTTTTCATTACAACCAATGTGTTACTTGTACTAACAGAACTAATGCATTACAAAGGGAAATCCAATTTTCAAAACAAATAACCCACTTAAAAATTTAACCACTGAGTGATCAGTTAGCAGCAGAGCTCAATTTTAAGGAATCCAGAACTCCTGTATATAAAGGAAACAAATGTGCCCCAATGAGCAACCACATTGGCACTAGGCCAACACAGGAAATCTTACTTTCCATCCTGTAAGCATGACTGTAGCAGGACACAAATTTAGATGCCACCACAAGTTCCTGCCTAGCCTCTGTACAGTGATGAGATGATGCCAGCCACCTCCCACCATCTACTTGCCCCTGACAACAAGGCATACCTAACCAATACAGCTCAGCACCATACGCTAAAAAAAAACCAAAACAACCCAAACCACAAAACAAAAAAACAAATTACTTGTAAGTCAAATGAAATTTCTTCAGCTGATACCTAAGCACAAGGACTGGGTAACGACACTGGCAAAAAGCTACCCATCATTCTTCTGTGGTTCCGAATTCATAGAATCATAGAATCATTTAGGTTGGAAAAGACCTTCAAGATCATCAAGTCCATCTCCTAACTGCTCTGATGACTACTCAGACTGCTTGCTACTTGAGCTCACAGATCTGGGCAGTAAGGGGACTTTCATGTTCATCAGCTGTTGCACAGTTGTTAATTATTTGGGCCATATCTGCACAAGTGACTAGCTTACAGCAGGCAAAGTCAATCTTTCACCACATACCTGGACACATTTCAGCACACTGTTCTGTAACAAAGTAAGAGTCAAAGTTTTATCTCCTGGGTTCTCCACCCATTGTCACCAGGATGTTACCACTTGTACCACGCATCTACTGGGCAACATTGGCATTTCAGAAGCTTTTGGAGCTGGGACAGGTGGAACTTGCCTGGATTTTATGTCATGAGTTATCATAGCTGCTACCTTTAGCTACCAGTCTTCACCAGCTTCACTGCAAAAGGTTTGATCAACAACGAGGATGGAAAAAAAGGGAGTACAAAAAGTCAAACATTGCTTGTATATTGTAAGTGATGAGTTTCTTTTTAATATATATTCTAAATATCATACAAATAATCTTAATGTGTAAAATTACTTTATTATACTCTTCAATGCTCCTTTGAATTATCTGAACCTTTGTGAGAAAGCATGAAGGAAAAAATCAAGCCACTCTCTGGCCTACAAATCTTTGCCGAACTTGTTACAGCTACGAAAACAAGCATACAGTATTACACCCAGCTTTATCAGAAGCGCCCAGGTCTCTGGCATCAGTACAGCTACTTAAAAAGCATTATAAAATGCTACTTCTTAAGTTGACGGTAAAATAAAGCCCTTGCCACCAGACTGGGGCATTACTCGACCATGAGACTGTTAACTACAGCAATAGACTAGTGCTACCTACTACATTATTTGTGCACAGTGACTACTGACACAGCATGCAAGCACTGCTGAGCCACTGACAATACCAAGTTGTTCCTTGTAGCATCCCCTCCAAGTAACAACCTGGGCAGATCCCAATTAGCTTCTGCAATCACAGCATCATCCGACCTGGCAGGAAGCCATCCACACCTCTTCCCCTCAGAGGGAAGGAAGGTGGCAGTGAAGGTTCATAAATATTCATACTTCTATCTACTGCATTAGCTTAGAGTATTTAAAAAGAAAACAAACCAGAAAATAAGACAGATGGCATGTGGGACAGCACGCAGAAAAAAACAGACAAGGAGTAGCAGCAGATAGAGAGCGCACTGTTAGAAAAGGTTAAATTTACTTGAAAAATGAGTCAGGGAATAAATTACCTTTTCTTAAGATAAGGCTGAGTTCAAGGAAGCAGTAGCTCTCGCTGTGAACTTCTGTAAAACAAAGCTGTGATTTCCTCTAACTGTTGCACTGGGACAGCTCTTTGTCTGTCCAGGGAGTCTTCAATTTTAGGGAAATGTCTCTCAGATATCTACAGAAACACTATGGGAAGATCCCAAAATCAGTCACTAGTGGGTGAGACCACTGTAAGAAAATTTCCTTTCTAGAAATTAGTAGCTATTAATAAAACGCTTTTAAATCCTGCTAAGTGAACGCAGAATGAAACATAAACAATCCTAATTTGACACTGTAACCAAAAGGTAAACGCAAATCTTGCCTGTATAAACAGGTATAATTCCCTGCTTAGCTTGGATGTTTTCTGTTCCTCTAAACCAGGTTGATATCACCATTACTTAAATATGACGGGTAGTCATACAACCTGCATTTCAAAAAGGATGTTGAAAAACAAACCTTTAAAGCATACATAGTAGCCATAAGAAAGGCAACAAAAGGAAAAAAGTGGCACCTCAGTGGGATCTACGTGTAGCATACCAGAGGAGGCCTAATGCTTAATTACAAGGCATGAGTACTACAGGGGACAGTATAACTGAGAGCAGGAACAGCTGCATCTAGCTGACAAGGCCATAGGACCACACAACACATGGAATTTGAGGCATGCAACTGAAAGCACAGCTCACATCTTGAAAACAAGATAATAATCAGAAAGACTTCCTAAGATTATGATGAGTACTCTATCCACCGAGAGCTCAAGTCTAAGCCAGAAGTCTTCCTAAAGGATAAACTGTGGTGCCATGACAAATCATTACGTCTCAAATAAGTACACATACGTCACTAGGATGCTATACGGTACTAAGCTGAAATACTGGTACTATTTCTCCAAGCTTGGTCAGAGACTGGGAGCAGCACAGGTGCAAGAGCAAAGTACTGCACCTAGAGTAACTCACCCTTCTTGGCACTTACTACTACCTTCTGCATTGCAACCCATCAGGAAGTACTGACAGACCCCACGAAGCCTGCCTGCACCCTGCCCTTGCAGGCAAGCAGAGGAGAACCTGCAGATAAACAACCACAGCCCCCTGCCCCGCTGCAGCGTGCTGCCCTCCCCAAAACTGAACAAACAGTTCATAGCAGACACCTTACAGCAGCAGCACAGCCACTCACAACCGCCAGATATTTTGATCAAGAACAAAGAAGGATAGCTTTCTGCCTACAATCAGAAGGGTTTGCCAAGAAAAGGGGGAAAAAAAGAATACTGCCATGTACGTGTTTAATGAATCGATCTGAAACATCACATTTGCGGGGGGAATATAATTCCTCTAGCTTGCTGTGAATTTTGTCACTGCCTCACTGTTTCATGAATCCGGCTAGGGAAAAATGACATGGGAATAAGGAAACCAGTCAGATTTTTTAAAAAACATAATAAAATGTGAAAACTTGTTTCTCCTACCCTGCTTTTCTTCCCGGTCAAAGGAGGCCACCTAAGTGAGTGCTCTTAACACTGACTTCACTCCTCAGCTGTAGCGTTACGTTTTCTCTTTTGGGGAAAGCAATCTTAACGCACAGGACAAACTGGCAGCAGCGGCAGCGTGACTCGTGCATTTTCCTCCACAAGGGCACAGATCCCAAGGCCCAGCTCCCTCACAGCAGGGAGCGAGAAACCACCAACTTTGTGGCAGGCAGCCATCCCCACTGTCAATGACTACACCAGCGAGCTGATACCTCACTAAAACAAGAGCTGTACCCATAAAGCCTTAGACTTTTTTGGCTTATTGATCATGAGGAATAAGAGAGTTGTCAGTCTGCTGCTTCTTGGGTGATGACACTAGATTCACCCTGCCAGTAGAGCCGAGGACTATGACTGCCTGCTGCTGTGTCAGGCACCTGCTGAGACACAGAGGGGACAACCCAGCTGCCAGACAGGCAGTTTTACCATTTTTCTCGACATTGGTTATATTCCAGCTTTCCTTCAATGCCTACTGGAAAGCAAAGGGAAATTGAGTCCCTCCATCCCTCATTTCCATCATAATTATCATTTGTGAACATCTCCAGCTACCTGGAGCAGTAACTTCTTGTGTCAGATCATGCTGCAGAGGCTCATGCTAATTTCTCACCTTTGAAACACTTACCCAGATGGGTGACTGCAGGGAGCCACTCTGGCTGCAGCACCCATCTATAGGATTCTCACAATTTTATTAATAACCTTTCTGAAGAAATGTTATTCTCCAACCCAAATCACCTCCCAATGAATTCACCTTTATTTGAATAGAGGAACCTACTCCCTAACACTGCAAGCTGTCCACTGAAGTCAGGACCATAAGCTAGCCAAATATTTACTAGAGCAAATCCCCAGCCAATTGTACTCTTCTCTTTCAAAATCCTGGATACACAAATCAACAAAGCCATATTCCTATACAATAAGAAGACAACTGTTCCAATCAATTCTAAGTCACTTCAAAGGGAATCACTTATCATTTTGGCAGTAGATGTGATGAATCCAAATGGGAGTGTGGCTGCTGGTGCAGCGAGAACAAGACACTGGGCAAAGGCAAAGAGCAAGACTGAGAGACTGTGCCTCACAACTGACTTAGACAAATCAGTATTTCTAGAAGCGTTGTTTTTCCTAACATAACACACAACAAGAAAAAAAGGTACTGAATTTAACTGAAGCGTACAATTTCCTTTCAAGCTCAAGATTTTGATTTGTTATTAAAAAAGAAAAAACTTGAAAAAAAGAAAAAATGAAAAAAAAAGAAAACATTTGAAAAAAAGGAAAAAAAATTGAAAAAAAAAAAAAAGCCGGGGGGGGAAGCCGTCAGACAACATTTTGTCTACAAGCAGTCCCAACAGCTTCGATACAACTCTTCACAGGACCAACACTACTTGCCTGTTTACATCCTTAAAATATTTTGTGTATATTTATGGACATCTTCCAGGTAAAAGAATGAAAGAGAAAGCAGCCTAAAATGCACTAGGTCTTACATATTTTTAACCATGACTTACATTTAAAGACATATATTTCTGATAAAGTAATTTTCATTCAGAAAGTATATACGTACGCATACTTTTCTTGGCATTTTCTACTGCCTTCCCCATTAATTTTCTGAACTCTGCGTGTGTATACATACACCTCCAAAAGAACAATATTAGCAACACATGATTTCCACACTATGTAAACACTTGCTGATTCAATATGCTGGGAGAGTTCACCAATATGCATTGTAAGTATCCAAACACAGGCCCTTAGTCTGGGTCACAGCATTTGAGGCAAACCATAATCAATTAATGGGCACCTACCCGTCTTAAAAGTCCATCATTACGCATTAATACAAGAAATGTATGACTGCTTAACGGGAGAACAATAATTGTGGCGTATAACGTAAACACATGGTAAAACCCTGCTACCGAGTCTAAGCGTTCATCATCTTATTTCATCACCTAGAGGACAAACAGTTACTGCATCCTTTAGCACTGTAATATTGCACGCGCATCACCAACACGCAGGTAAGCCCCTGCAGCTGAAAAACAACTCCGAAGTAGCGTACGACGAGGCACGGAAAGTCCGTTGCCCAGATTAGAGAGACACAAATCAGTTACTAACACACCTCTGGCCCCCGGCAGCGCTTCTTACTCATGACAACCTGAAACTATAAATTAAGAGAGAGCGAGCGAGCCTGGAACATTCCAGTAAGTCATCCAAGATCTCGGGAGGGAGGAAATAAATGAGCTTTGGGGCCGTGAAAGCCAACAAAGCAATCCGCTCAGCTCCCCCGGCCGGTTCAAGGCGGCAGCAGAGGCGAAACCCGGGGCTCGCCGGCACCCCGAGCGCGGCGGGCAGGTCACCACCGCCCCCCCCCCGCAACCGCCCAGCAGAAACGCGTC
>NW_010972596.1:1683136-1715149 GCF_000737465.1 Haliaeetus leucocephalus
TGGGCCGGGGGTCGGCGGGCTCTCGGCCGGCAGGGCGCAGCGCTCCGGCAGCGGGGCTCGGAGCGGAGCAGCGGCCCGGGAGGGGAGGGAAGAGAAGGGAAAGGGGCGCTTTTCCCCGGCCGCTTCACGGAACCCGGCACCCACCCGCCCCCCGCGGCGCGGTGCGGGGCCGCCAAGCCCTGTGCTGGGGAAAGGGGTCTGTCTTGGGGGCCAAAAAAAAAAAAAGCCGAGCGCGGAGCGTTTCTTCATAAAGCGCAAGCGTCGGGCTCTGCCTCCAGAGAGGAGTTTTCTCAAGGGCAGTACTGAAACAAAACAGCCCGTTTTGGAAATGGAGGTTAAGCAAAGCCTTGAGATCCCTGGGAAACTGAAAACCGTGCGAACTTGGATCTGCTGTTGCCACGCTGCCAGCACGCAGGCTTCCTCGCCCAACCCCCAAAACCCGCTACAGGTACCAGGAACTCCATTCCCTTACCCGAGATAACTCCAGGTAACCCTTCCAGACGTTTGCAGCTGGCCTAAACAAGACACAGCTTCCTATTCCCTCCTTCGGTCAGTAACCAGCTCCAAAAGAGCAGAAAGCTTAGGGAAAGGCCCACGGTATCGTAACACCATTAAACCCCAATTCTGCAGTTCAAAAGCCTGAAGATAGGTAGATACCTGCATAAACTAAAACGCAAAGCGTATACATACACATACTAAAAGAACGTGCAAAAATAAAATAGCAAGTGGTGCGCAGGTGTCTCAACATCAGAACCATTTTTCTTAGCAGTTATAATGTTACACATCCAACAAGTTTTAACTAAGACGGGTACCTGTCAACAGCCTATTTTTTAACCCAGCAGCTGCTTAAAGATCCATTTCAAAATCATTTGTGTCAATTTCAGGACCCAGTGCAACTCCAATATGGACACACAGCCACCTCCCACCACTACCATTGCCCTACCCGTAGCATGTGCCTTCTACGACTCAGTGTCAGCACGGGGACAATAACCATCTCCACTCCTCCACAAAACTTGCTGCTCTACTTCCAGCTAAAATTGAAGTTTGCATCAGTTTTGGTTGGTTTGGTTTTTTCCTCCAAAACAGTTTATTTTACAAGGTACAGATCTTTTTTTTAAAACATACTCTCCTGCTTAGAGGATACATTTTGATAGCATACTGTAGTTACTACATCTTGTATCTATATTATTACGCGGGCAACAGACAGGCAAACCCAAAGTTACGCTGGTTAAAATCTCCAAGACCTCACTGGCATGAGGGTTCTCCAATGCAGCACAGAATGGGGCCCTGCTCTCAGGTACTCCTCCAGTACTGCTTAGGTAACAAAATGGGGAAAAAAGAGGAAGAAAACTGCAGACCTAAATGAGTGGCGCTTACTTGACTTCTTTTAGATTTGCCAAATTGCAGTAGAAGATATGCAGCCCTATCCATCCAAGTGTGGAAAACCCACTTAGCTCTCAGCTGAATTTGCACAACAATGACAGTGACTAACACCTTATTTTAGCTCCAGGAAAAGCTGTCTCTGTCCTAATGTACCAGTTCACTGTCCATCATTGTTCCAAGCACCTCTAGTGCATTGTGTAGAAAGCTCTGTGAGGACAATGCATAGATTCCACACAGCAGACAAAGAAACTACAAGTTTCTACAGTATTTACATTGCCCCAAGCATTTCAAATATATATTCTAGCCTACTGGCATGGGGAAGAAATCACTCAAGCTCCTGTCAGAGCAGCAGAATAAGCAGGCTAGGGCTGGAACAGAAGCATCATACAAGTTCTGGTTACAGCACTGTGGGTTATTGCCTGGAGCTCAACCCACAGACTTCATGTCATTGCAAGAAACTGTGTGAGTGGGATCTAATGTACCATTTTCTTTTACTGAGTTTGCAAGTAAGAGGTAATGCCTGACTACCTGTTAAAACGATTATATACACACACATCACCTTCGAAATAAAACCTGTGAAATAAAGTTTAGTTTGGGTCTCTCTATAGCATAGAGGATAGAAGATGGTCTGAATGGTTTGCTCTTTCTCGTGGCAATAGGATCCATGGCAACTGATTTGAATACTAATGATCTAACATCATTTTATTAATTGTCTTTGTGATATCAATGTTTAGAATATCTGAGAAAATCTTAAATTCATGTCGCTCATTCATTTCAGGATTGGGTACATTTGGTTTATCACTTATTGCACTATTCTGATGGAGATAAAATACAAGTTTGCTTTTTTAATCACTACCAAATTGTGAATTTTGACCCTTGAAAAAGACTTCTCACACAAACTCACATGTATAATAACACATGGAAGACAGAATAGACTTGGGATACTTAAGTACAGTGTTTGAATAGGGGTTGATCTCCCACAATACGCACTTCAGTGAATATAGAGCTGCATACATTACAGAGAAAAAAATTGTCAGAAGTACTGACAAGAAGTTTATGGCCTGCACTCAGATCAGCTTATGCTAATATAAAAAAATACCGTGTTGCTCATGTGTGGTTCACGTAATTAATTTTTTTTTTAACATCTGTAACTGTTAGCTTATAGCTCATTTATTTAAGACAGACAACCTGCCATCATTACACTGATGAGCTTGAATACCGTAACAGTCCAGTTTTGAAAAGGTATAAAATAAAGGTGACACCAATCTTTTCTTTTGCCATTAGCAGTCATCCTGTTTTTTCCCCAATTACTCTTACAATTATTCACCATGAAGTAGTCACAAAATAGGTTTCATATAGGCAGACTTTTATGCATAATTGAGGCTCTGCTTGATCCTACCATGCACTGGGGGTTGACTTTTGTAACAATACATTGCTATTTTTAGCCTAGTTTCTTTGGTTTATGTAATGATGAATTTTCTGAGTGTCCCCAACTAACCCTGTAACTTTGAATTGATTGTCTGGATATAACTCAATTTGACCGAGTTACTGAAAATTTCTACAAGTTTCACAGAAATGACAGAGAAAGAGACCGCAGCTTGAAACTTTTATAAGAAGTTCTCCCCTAATAACTAATTCTGTGCACCTGTTTCTACTGTCTAGTAGAGCAAACCAGAAGTTGCTTCCAAAATGCTCTGCAGAAGAAAGACTAAAAGAAAAGGAATCTGCTGAGATACATGAGGAGATGATAAAAAAAGTCATATTTGTTTCAACTAAGATATTTTGTTGAGCTCAGTGGACACCCCACCGCCATACCTTATCCCAAACCCCAGAATCACGTACATTTTAGCACAGGCTAAGAGAAAAAAAGCTGACACAGGTTCTCCTGGACCAAATATGGTGTCAGGGGAAGAACAGAAGATCAAGGAAAACAATACAAGAACTTGTACAATTATTTATAAAAGTATTGCTGGTGAGTTACTCCCCCATTTTTCTTCAGGATCTTTAAAATATTTTCTTTAATAGTGAATGCCTAGTCTGCACAGTATTAAGACATGACACTGCAAATTCTCACATACTGCCCTCTAGCCCTACTTAAATTAAAATACAAGAAGATAGAGCAAGTCACTGTACAGCTTGGAAGATGATCTTGGAGCTAGGAGTATCAGAACTGCTGTAACATTTGGACAACGCCTTTTCAGACTTTCCTTAGATTCTTTCCATAAGAACACTATTATGGTGAAAGTAGATATAAGAAATATAAACCACAATGGTATTTTTCCCCCAGAAAATCATTATAATCTAACAGTTAAGTAATCATTCTGACCATACATGGAAATTAAACATAAAACAGCAAAAGACTGTGCATCATCTTTTCCTTCCCTCTCCTCTACACCTCCCTGAAACTGGGATGATGTACATTTTAAAGCTGTCTAACTTAAAGAAGAAAAGTTAATGCCAAGACTTTCCAGATGAAATACACAGTTGAGGGAAGAGAGGAGTGATAAATGCAGACATTACACATAGTTATAAACAGCATTTACAGCTTCTGTGCAAATCAAGGATTTTCACTAGTGCTGAAGCATGTACGCCAGGTACTAAAGACAATTTGTACTTACCATTATACAGCAGAAGCATACCCAAATAATATACTTTCAGTAAATTAGCACATTACTTTGATGTTATTCTTAGTTGTTTTCACATAGTAAACCTACTGTCACACATCAATTAACATGGCAAATTAAAGTAATAATAAAATGTAATATATTCATATGGAACAGACAAGTTAATTGCGTGCTGCTTTACAGCTTGCATTTAAAGTAATCGCTCTGATTTTTCAGGTTCCAAAATTCAGCTTTGCATACCAAACTCTGAAAGCTGGGGCACAGTATCTCTAGCATTGAATGTTACTCACTTGGTTTTACTGACACACTGCCGTTCCGTTGTGTTAAGTGAAAAGAAACATCGGCCTCTGACATTCCTTCCCTGGCGCTTTCAGGAGGATCATTCTTCTCCAACTAGCATCGCGGGGATGCAGGCACAGGCACTGGCTGCTTCTGCGCTGGCAGGAGGCTGAATCGCTGACAGTTTCACTGATGCGTTTCTCTATCAGATATAGGAAACCACAGAAGAGGCATAATCTTTTGTCAGTGCACATGACTTGTACAGAAAAGAAAGCTATTTCTAAAAATAACTAGACAGCATATGACTCTCGGTGCTGCTTTCCTGGTGGTCTAGTGGTCAGCCCCCCGCACTCCACAACCTGGGTTCACATCCAGGAAAAGATTTCTTATTTCAGTGAAACTTCTCTAGTACATACATTAGAGTTTTCACTACTCTTACAGCTGTCATCAACGACCCTTTCACTGGGTAATAGAAATTTAGTATGATACATTACACATCTTGAAAATAACTTGCTAATTGTCAAGCATAGCGATAGGACAAGGGCTAATGGTTTTAAACTAAAAGAAGGTAGATTTAGACTAGATATAACAAAGAATATTTTTACGATAAGGGTGGTGAAACACTGGCACAGGTTGCCCAAAGAGGTGGTAGATGCCCATCCCTGGAAGTGTTCGAGGCCAGGTTGGACGTGGCTCTGAGCAACCTGATCTAGTTGAAAATGTCCCTGCTCATGGCAGGGCGATTGGACTAGATGACCTTTAAAGGTCCCTTCCAACCCAAACTATTCTATGATTATATGATAACAGAGCAGGAATTATTTGTTTCTACATCTAACACTTTCCTAAGACGTGGATGAAACACGTTTGCTCACCCTGCCATCAGCCATGAGATTCCCTCTTTCATAGGGTCAGCTACTTTTCTGAAATTGTCGGAGGGAATATTTTGTCTCTGTCACTCAGGCAGCTTAAGAATTGGGGGGCTCACCCCTGCATTCCTCTGAGGTGTCGCACAACAGAGGTACTCTAAGAACAAAGAGTGGCAACGACCCTTCTGTAACACGCGTCTTCAGCACTCCAAATGCAGCTGACGTGGACCTACCCTAGTTTTAACTTAGCTGTCTCAAGTGCTGCTAGCATCACAGCCATGGAAGCACAGAAGTCACAACCCCTCCAAAACCCACCTGAGAAGCATCCAGGGTGGGGAAGCCTATGCTTTTAACCACGGAGCTAGTGAAGCATACAAACTCCTTTAAAGCTAGCTCAGTTTCTGTGGTATAGAACCACCTTAATATTTGGTTGGTGTTCCTTGCAGGTTCTGGGGCCAAAATCATACCTACATTTGCACCAGCAAATTTTCCCTTGGCTCACAGTTACAGGAAACCAGGTCCCACTTTGCCTTGCTCTTCAACAAGGGGCACAGATTACCTGCTGGGACCAGGTGACCTCTTCCACCTAACCACGTCCCCCTCTTTGCAGTCGCCTCAGGCCCTGGTGGTACCTCAGTTTGAGCTGTGCTCTGTCTCCAGTGCTCCACAGCTTTGTCTCCTCAGGGACTGAAATGGCCTCGTCTTACCAAAGAAGCTGCTATCACTAAACATATCAAGCGCAGTTCTTGCAGTATGTCAGGTATCTGACTGTATCCAATAGGGCCTGATGGGAACCTCACATTTTGTAAGTTATCTACATCATTGCACAGTAAAATTGCTCACACTGGACAAAAGAAAGCTCCATCACAATCGAGATACACATTTTGTTCAAGCCTGCCACCGTGAAAGGTTTGGCATGAAATGAACCATTGGCTGAACAGGGACTTTGGTGAGATGGAAACCAAACACCTAAACCTCCTCAGTACATCCCTGAAGAAAGAGGTCTCCTTAAGTTTGCTTTCAGACTCTAAAGCTTTTCAAGATAAGCTAAGGCATATTTGCATATCCCACAAGCATCAAGTCTGAATCTTATCTATCTTAACAGGGAAAAGGTTTCATATATAATGCATTTCAGAGGCAGAGGGTTTGAGAACTAGAGAATTTGCTTGTGTAGAGCAAGCCCTCTTATTTTATGGCCACTGCTTAAACAGGGAAAATTACTTCAGCTATCACGGCTCACACATCTACTTTGCCGATGAAATCAACATGCCAGAAGAAAAAGCGCTTATGCAGATGTAATCTGCATCCGCGGCAGAGTTTCCACTCCTCTCATAAAAAACCTCACCAAACGAAGCAACGTTCCAGATTCCTCTGTCGGAGAAACCTCACCAAAAGATGCAACGTTCCAGTTTCCTCTCTCAGAGAAACCTCACCAAAAAGCAGCAAAGTTCCAGATTCCTATCGATCCTGCAAGAGGGCCCTGGCAGCGCAAGGCCAGTCAGGCTTCTCTGGGGAGCCACGGGCTCCCACCTGAGGTAGGCCTTTCTGATCGCCTCTCCCCCCAAAACCAAACACCGAAAACCGGCGAAGCTGTGCTCTTCTTGGCTCCACCGCCTGCCTGAAAAGCAGTTACGACGGAGCGGGGGAAAGCACCACCAGCACGCTGCCACCGGCCGGGGTCTGCAGCGCAGAGCGCTCGGCTGACGAGGCCCGGCCCGCAGCCGCCACAACGGCCCGCAGAGAGACCGTCCTGTGAGGAACAGCGGGAACAGGCAACACGAAACGAGGAAAAAACAACCCCGCTGCCGCCGAGGCCCGGGCCGCCCAGCTCTTGCCTGCCGCGCCGTGGGGGGCACGCCTGCTCCCGCTCCTGCACCGCCGGACCGACGGCAGGGCCGGGCGCTCCGTCCCGCCGCCATCCCACCTCCCGCCCACGGCGAGGGCCCTCACCCGCCTCGCCTGAGGCGCCCTCCCTCCGCCCCACCCTGCCGGCGCCCTCCCCCCCTTTTCCGTGGGGTGGAATGGAACGTCCCTCCCTACACCCAGCTGCCTCCGGGACTTGGTACTGACCGGGAGGTGGGAGCGCGAAGAAGAGAAACTAGCAGGGCGGTGAGGCGCGGGGGCGTGGTTATGGGCGTGAGCTCTTGAGGAAGGAATTGGAAGTGGTTTACGCGGATCCCTGGTGGTCTAGTGGTTAGGATTCGGCGCTCTCACCGCCGCGGCCCGGGTTCGATTCCCGGTCAGGGAAGACACGTTTTTTCCTTTTTCCCCCTCCCTATCCCTTTCGCTTTTCAGAATTCTCTCCACCCTTCTCTTTCTGCTCTTACAGCTCAGGGAGCAATCGGCCGACTGCTGCCCAGAAGCGAGTTTTAAGACGCAAGCGGTAGTTTGGAGGAGCCGCGCACGGAGGGAGCGTGCCAAGCCTCGGCGCCCTGTGCAGGTGCGGGGGAAGCGAGCCCGGCTGCAGGGCCTGTCTGGAAGAAGTCTTCCCTTCACAAAACCGCCCGTGGACACCCCGTGCCCCCCCCACAGGGTTTCTAGGAGTCAGTGGGGGGCTGCCGAGCACTGTCTGCCTAAAAGTGCACTGGCAGGGCTGTTGCCCATCGCTTAGAAATACCATATTTTCCTATTTTCCTTTCCGTCCCCTCCATCTCCCTCCTGGCGGGAAGGGGCCTGCGATCCTCCATGGGGTTTGCTCACCTCAGGGGCGGGCTGACTCTTCGCAGGGTATTTGCACAGCCCCCCCACTCAGGGTTGTTGGGTATATGGTTAGGGGGGGCAAGAGAGATCCCAGGTATTCTTGGGGAGGTGGACAGAGAGGGCAAAGGGAGTTTTAATTAATACCTCCCCGTCATTAGCATCTGTCTCGCTTCCCCCACCACACCTCAGTTCCTAAAACCGGTGCGGGTGCCGTGGCAGCTGGGGAGGAGAGGGTTGTTCCCAGCTCTGTCCCATCAGCCGCGCATCCAAACCCGCATCCAGGGCTCCAGCAAGAGCTGCCCTTCGTCACTGGCAGCCCCCCTGCCCGTGATTTGGGGGGTGAGCGAGGGGGCAGTGGGAGAACCTCTCCTCTCGTGGTGGAGCAGTCCCTGCCTGCGGCGGGCTGACCGTGGCTGGCCACCAGACCCCCACCCAGCCGCCCTCTCACCCCCCCTCCTCGGCAGGACAGGGGGAGAAAATCAGATTAAAAACTCGTGGGTTGAGATAAAGGCAGTTTAATGAAAGAAAGCGACTGCCACGCGTGGAAGCAAAGCAAAAAAAAAAAAAAAGATTTATTTTCTACTTTGCATCAGCAGGTGATGCCCATTGACTCTCTGGGAAACAGGGCCTCGGTACACATAGCCAGTGCTTTGGAAGACAAATGCCTTAAAAATGAATCCCTCTCTTAGCTTTTATTGCTGAGCACGACAGTTATATGGTAGGCAATATTCCTTTGGTCAGTTTGGGTCAGCTGTCCCGGCCGTGTCCCCTCCCAAACTCTCCCCCTGGCACCCCTCCAGCCTACTGGCCTGGGGAGTGTTGGAGAGATGTGGGATGCTGTGGGAGCACTGCTCAGCAGTAGCCAAAACACTGGTGTGTTATCAGCTAACTCCCTTCTAGCTACAAATAAAAAGCGCAGCACTGTAAGGACTGCTATGGGGAAAATAAGCTCCATCCCAGCCAGACCCAGTACACTGCTGTAGGTAAAACAAGAAATACTGATAATAAATGAATATACTCGTTAGCTTAGACGGACTGCAAAACAGAGGCTAGCACAGCTGGCAGATTATGCTTTAGCAGGGATCCTCCCTGCTGCCAGGAGCAAGCCAGGGCCCTTGCATCACCCACATAACTCCTTAATATTGGCAGGCCACAGTTATGCAGGAGTACTTTGCCCTGATGCGAAAGCACCACTGGAAATAATGGCTTTGGCTGCCTTTCCCAGGGTGTGCCGGAGGCGTACTGCAGTCTGGGCTGCCCTCCAAGGCAGATAGGAGTGCCTCCTCAAAATCCCAAGGTCCTCCACTATATTTTTTATGACAAAGAAGCTTCAAGGGGTGCAAAGGGATGGGATCACCTTTGCTTTAAGGCAGAAAGCAAACAGTCCAAAGGGCTGTTCTCATCCTTTAGGTATTAAGAAAAGGTGCCCGATAACAATTAAGTGCAAGGACCAAAGGATGTAACCTAAGGAATTATTGCATTCCTATGGCTGGAGGTTGTTAAGAGCAGGCTGGGCGAGCATCTCAGCAAGGGTCTCAGACTGGGCCAGGGGAATAGCTCAGTGGGTCTCCTAAGATCCTGGGAGTCCTAATTTTGTTATTTTGTCTTGGACTTTCCCCTATAATTACCAGTTTACGTGAGTTGCACTGAGATAGCTCTGTAGGTCTCTGAGATTCCCCCCTCTCTCTTCAGGCTCAGTGGTTGGTGGAAGAAGTTGCTGTTTTCTGCCTCAGAAATTGATGGGTCATTTTAGAAGCAGCTAAAGTGAATTTTGGGTGTTGACTAGTTTTCCAGAATAGGTATAGGTATGGTTTTACAGAATAGGAACAAAAGAAGCATTTCCCTTGGTTTTAACTCATTTTGCAGTAGTATGTTTGCACACTCTTAGCACCGTAAGTCCAGCTTTAGAGTCATCTGAGAAAGGATAATCATATGTAAGCCTTTAGAAACCTAGAAAAGTCACCAGAATAGCTCTTGCACACAAAGGAAGAGTACAGTTTCCAGTATTTTGCTAGGAATGAAAGCATAGTCTCCAAAGAGGCTACCTAATGACCTTCCCAATCCCTTTTCAGTCCAATGCCAGACCTGAAACTTGCCCTCGTGCAGAAGACAAATATCCACCAGGCAAAGAGTGGGAACCAGTCCTCTTGCTGATGTCCTACCATTTCAGGTCCCACTGTGATTAAAGGTGTCCTGGTTTGGGGTGAAAAGACTCCAGGATCAGTGTTCACCTTCAGTGTCGGTTGAACAGTTACCGCAGTTTCTGACTCCCCGTTTCCTGGGCCTTAAATTAACATGATGGAGGGAAGGAACAGGGTACTTGTTTTTAACAGGTGGAAGAAGCAACTTTCTTGGAATCTTTGTTGATACTTTTGTTTTAAATAATAAGTAACTCATGCCACTGGCTTGCTGAAGCCCCAGAAAAAGGTGGGCTATTTTGCAGAGGACTGGCAGTACAATCAAAAGCACGTTACAAATTGAGCTGGCACATGGCTGCACAGGCTAGAATAGAAGTATTTCAAACAATAAAGTCAATATGGTTTTTATTACTATTATAATTATTATTAGCATCACATTCTCAAAGTGTAGCTGACTGTTTCTAACTGTGATATATTCTGAGATACTGGATCACA
Organism: Haliaeetus leucocephalus; assembly: GCF_000737465.1. Taxonomy (NCBI): domain Eukaryota; kingdom Metazoa; phylum Chordata; class Aves; order Accipitriformes; family Accipitridae; genus Haliaeetus; species Haliaeetus leucocephalus. The sequence goes on from NW_010972596.1 coordinate 1,693,622, forward strand.
AGTATTTTTACTTTCATTTCTGCTCTTCCTCAAAAGCTTGCCCAATTGCCTTCCATCTCCCAGCAAAGGTTGATGGGAATGCACTGCAGTAGAAATAAGGAAGGTAAGGAAGACTGTACTTTAACTATAGATCAGTTTAAACCAGCAGCTGAGTTTCTGGTTAAGACTGTTAACTCTTACTTTTTATACTTTATTGGAAAATTTGGGAATGTGAGCTTTCACATCCAAACTTGATCTTTTATCTCTGTCATTACCTTTTCTTTCTGGCTATCTCTTTTAAGTTACAGCCCTACATTAGTTCCGCTTCTTAAGTTTTTTCCAATCTCATATGAAATATCTTGCTGGTGAGTGAACGCAAAATTTTGCATTACTTTTACAGCCAATAGACTCTTTAGAAAATGAGAGCTCAGTTTTTTTCTAAAGGCATATTGCTACTTGTCCTCGTATTTCACTCCTGTCTGAAGGACATACAGTCATGCAGTCATTGGGTTTATTCTGTTCCCAGGACATTCTGCTGGCCGCTTAGCCCCTTATTTTTAGTTTTATTGTGGATGTAAACAAGTACAACTTCTTGCTGTCCTCTACAGGGCAACGAGCCTCTGCTTATTGATAAAAATATCTTTTGAACATGCCACGAGGTGGCACCCCGGTCCCACGTCTGCCACCAGCCACCCACGTCTCCCAGCATGGTCCCTGCTCTCAAGGGTTCCGATTTAATTCCGCAGGTTAACGCTGCGCCCGGTTCACTCCAATGAGCTATAGAGTAATGAAGGCTTTTCATTTGCTGATAAAGCCAACTTCATGTATGAATGAAGCCAAATCATATGCAACGTCTTTCCTTGAGTCAAAGGCTGTACACGGAAGCTTTACAAGCTGTCTTTTGAAACAGCCTTCATGTAGCATTTTAAAAAAAAGAAGTTACAAAGGATTATCGGGATTCTTTAACACCTCAGTCTATCTGTGCCATTTATACATTGATGATATATGCCATTACGAGAGCGACGAAGAACCAACGTGGCCCTGGACGTGGTCATCCTCACAGCCGCTCCGTCAGGGGCCAGCAGCATCTCTGGTTTTCACCTGTGGATTTTGAACTGAAGGTCATGCAGAAAGTCTGTGCAAAAACAAAGGAGGGAACCACAAGTTCTGCACCCTAGGTCAGGATTCCAGCGCATCGGCTGCCCGAGGAGACAAGAAGGGTCTGGTTTTGTTCCCTTCTGCACAGATTCACAAAGCTGGTGAAACATGGGAGCAGTCTGTGCTGTGACATCAGTGCTGTTGTCACCATGGCAGTCAAAGGACACAAACAAGGCAAAGCATTTATTAAACTGCCAGAGATGTAAGGGAAAGGAAAAAAAAAAAAAAAGATGCTTTCGGGCACATAATCCCTTCTCCAGCATTTTTTTTTCCTCATCCTATTATGTCTCCCTAAGTTCCTTTCTGTAAAATACTGCTGCCTTAAAACATAACTGTAAATCTCTTTCCTAGGTACAGATTCAATACAGAACACCTCCTGGACTGTAAGATAAACTTAAAAAACGTAACAACCTCATTTCGAATGCTGCTAGGACTGTCCCTTCAGAACTACAGCTGGAAAATTTACTCTGAATCATGTTTTAAGAGAAATTATTTTATCCAAACCAAGGCATTTTATGTAAGGTGATGGTAACAAAAGTCCGATGCAGATTTAATTACCACACACGGGTCTAGATAATACTATCTGAGGACCATTTTCCAGAAAGTCCTTTTACAGGAGCAATTGCCATGTCCTATTAAGAAGTGCTCTGATCATGAAATTATGAAAGCTCTGATCCTTTTAAAAGCCTGAACTTTTTCACTTACACGCTGAAAATCTGCTTTCTAGACCCCTTTTATTACTGCCTTGTGGCTACAGTCAATCATTACCTTCTGCTTTTCCATGCTTTGTTTCCCATGTGCTCTTTTGATTAATCACATTTTAGTAAACTATATTGACAATGTTATGCTGTGCCTAATCTTTGTCTTGCTGGCAGGAAAACGGAGCTGGGAGGTGCCAGCTTCCCCCAAAAGCAGGAAAATAATAACAGACTATAAATTGATATTACAACACATGCTCTGGCTGGTGGTGCTGCCCGCTGCATGTAACAGGGAATAGCAGCGACCCAGGCGAGGCCACGGCAGCTGATGGAGCGTGGCCGCGGCAGGGTGCTTTCGGCAGCTCTGCCGCCGAGCGGCTCTGCACCCAAACTGGCCCCGCATCCTTTGCAAGGGATTTTTTTTTGACAAAAATGACAACTCTGTATTCCATAAATGGCTTAACTGGTATTGTGTAAGCTGCGGTTCTGCGCAAGAGAGCCAGCAAAATAAAGGAAGGAAACAGGAATGATCTTCCCCTCTGTCGAGATAAGAGCCTGCCAGTCTAGTTCGATCCGGATGAAGTTTTGCAGTACATAATCTTCAGTTTGTTCCTTCTCTACCCCAAGCTGGGCAGAAAGTCTCAGCTTCGGATTTGTTTGGACTATGGCCTTGGGTCGATCGGAGCGGAGCGTCCCGCCGTAGCCTGCCGGGTGGCTTTCATCCCTCCAACCATCCTGCGCTCAGCTCCCCTGAAGCAACCAGGCTGAAGCTGAGCGTGAAGCACATGAGACGTGGAGCACGAGGGAGTCCCCGTGACTCCCCTGCCCGCCGCGAGGCTCTCGGGGAACCTTTGCGTGCGTGCCAGACCCGATTCTGAGGCGCTCGCCTTTGGGCTTCCCACCACGACCTCCCCAAGTCTGTGTTTGGTGTGGAAGGAGTGACGGGAGCCGCTGGTGGCTCTGGCTGTGAACGCAGGCAATACGCAACAGCTCGCTGCCACGTGCCTTACTGTCACGCTTCTTCAGGAACACAGAAGTTTAGGAGAGGTGCCCGCCAGCCCCCCCCCAGCCTCTCTGCTCCCTCAGTGGCTGCTCGGAGTGGGCAGCTCACGGCGGCGTGAGATAAACACGCCACAGGCAAGGGGAGCGGGCAGCGATTCCCCCGTCACAGCTCAGCACGGCAATGCCCAGAAGTAGCATCCTCTGCTTATTCATTCCCGTCGTGCTGGTATACTTAAAGGTACTTCAGCACTACGGAAAACCAGGTATATCTTAAAATCTTTTGCGCCTGGTGTTTATTACAGTTTGCCGAGCCTGCTTTAAGAAAAAAAAAAAAAGAGTGGTTAAAAGCAATTTAATAAATTCTGCTTCTCCTCTGGTCATACAATTTGAAGGGGATTTTTCTTTCTTGTCACCCCTTATGTCATCAGAAATTTGCCTCCCGCACTAGTGTCTGGGCTTCAGGACAGCTACTGTCCTCTATTAACTGGAAGCTTCTGGTAAGGGCCAGAATCCCTAGTTGAGGGTGCTCACAAGATGATCATGAGTTTGAAAGCAATCTTTGCCCTGGAGTCCGAGCTCTAATTAGACAAGATCAAGGACAAGAAACTAGATAACACTATTCACACTTGCACGTGGGCAGCCAAGAAGTGGACTAACAAACAGTTGTATTTCTGATGTATTTAAACCCTCAAAAGGAGATTGACACCTAAATATTTTTACAAATCAGACCAATGAGAATGCATCCTCTGAAGTTTTGGTCCTGCAGGTGCTTAAAGGCATGAATAAATTTGTTTGTATGAATAGTCCCACTGAAGAACAATAGCTCCTCCTTAGTCCCTCTGCAGGATCAGTCCTTAAGTGCATATTGGTGATGAACTATCATCAGACTGATTTTTGAAAAGCAACAGGGAACCCCCCCTTAGCTGAAAAAGTCATGCACATCAACGGTAACTAAAAAATCTCTCTCTAACATGCCCAGCTTTTATTTCCTTAAGAGGCTATATACAGGAAAAAAAGGGTCTTTATTTCCCTTTTTTGTCTCCAATTTCAACCACAGGCTCAGAACTACCCCACTGCAAAAGCTGGGCATACGGGCAACCAGGTTTTACATATTTATATTGAATTATTACTCCTCTATTGTTTTGTTGGTGGCTACTGCTATTGGGCATCCTTGGGTTTTGACGGTCACATCAAAGGAGCTGCTCTGGCGTGAGAACCGGTCAAAGCGAGCCAGATAATTCATGGATTTATTACTGAGGTTGGTTCCCATGATTGTCAGTGGGCAGCAGCCACTGCTGTGTCGTAATCCTCATTCTCTCGGTAAGGCACATACTGCCTTAAAAAGGTTTAATGATCCAATAGTGATTTACTAATGGGAATCTTTCTTGTGGGTTTAGCAGGCCTTGAAGGAGGACAGGGCGGCACATGAAGGTCAGTTTTCAGCAGTATCGAGAAACATTTTTATTTGTTTTGGTTTGAGATTCCTGTTTCTAGCATTTTTATCCGCTAACTGCAATAATAAATTGACGGGACCACATCATTGTAGCTGGGCAGGTATTGGACCCGTGATAACGGGGAGGGAAGGAAGCAAACACTGGTGATAGGGGGTCACGACTGAGGACCTGAGGTAATTATCAAAACCCACACACTTCGGCCTTTGTGACCAAGGAAAGGAAGAGAGCACAGCGAGAGAGACCGGGACAGCCTGGTGAAACCCCGTTTGCCTTTCTGTCGGGAAAGAAGGGAGGGGGCTGCCCAAAAAGAGGGCAGGGGAGGGAAAAGGCGAGGAAGCGGCTTTGCCTGCCCGGAGGAAAGGAGATGCTCCTCGCACCCAAGGAGCCGGCGTGCCCTGCCATCGCTCCCCCTTGCCACCCCGGTGCCTCTTCAGAAAAACAAACCCAAGAAAACCCAAACAAAATAAGCTCCTTTTTCCTCCACCCAAATACATTTAGAAAGAAACAGAGGGAGAGGGGGTGGGGAGAGAAACAACGTCGGTTTATTTTAAGGCTTGTATATTAAACTCAAGGGTTGCACTGGGAAGTGTCATTAAAAACAAAACGGTTTGAACTAGCCACACACAACAGACCTCATCTTGTTAAGCCAGTTGCAAAAGTGTACCTTAAATGCATAACACTTTGTTTTAAACTCCCCAAAGCAGAGTCCTTCTCCTGAAGAAAAATAAAATTACTTGGCTCTCTGATACATGAAAAAAACCCAAACAAACAGCATTCAGAGTTAAATCAAAACTAAGGGGTGGGGGGGGCGGGAGTGTAGGCCTTTAAGGAATCGTAACTTTGTCTCCTTAGATTTATGGATTGCCTTGTAGTAATTTATTAGATTTTCACCTACCACACTGTAATACAGAACACTCTTTACGGGTATTCTGACCAGGTAAAACACTTTTCTTTACATCTTCCAATAATATACTGGAGCAGTGCGCTGATTCCATAGAAGGAGGTCATGCAGTGTAACATATATGAAGACATGGGCAGAGTTAAAAATTTCCCAGCTCTTAAGCAATTGCAATCACAATTTCAGTGTTGCATCAAGGTATTTTTTTTCATCCTGAAGACTTTCCTTTGTAGAACAGAAAAATGCTGAATATGGACTGTGTGGAAAGCAAAATTAAGTCGACACCTCAGAAGGACTGTCCTGTAGAACAAGTAATAGTAGTGTTCAGATAAGCATCATCTAAAACATTTAGCTTTGCTTGAGTGCAATATCAGCAGCTGTAGCTGTAAAAAAGGAGTCTGCCTCTCTAGACCATGAAAGTAATTCAACTAGACACGTTCCCTTTTATTTCCCATATTCATTTCCTTTTCCTTCTGACTTTTGCATTTCTAGGGTACAACACTAATTCATGTGTCCCAGCTTTGCACTGCCACCGTGAATGCAGAATAAGATACCTTTAAAAAGAAATTACATTGATACCATCTTATAATCACCGCCACCGCTGCAGCCAGACCATTAAGAGAAATTCTGAAGTTAGTGTTGAATGAGGTGTTGACCGGTCTTAGTTTTACAAGATCGACAGATGATAACACATTATCATCAAATGATTTTGATACTGTTCTGTTGTGTCTTCAGGTGAGAAGGAGGCTGATTCTTTGAAAAGAATTAGATCACGTGTGAAAATATTATTAAGCTTCAAATCCTCTCTCTCCACAGATGATGCAAGATAGAGAAGGAGAAGTTCAGTTGCCTGGCCATATGCATTTAGTGCCACTTGGGCAACCTTGGGATTCCCGGGTGTTTGCACAGGGCTGGCAGAGGTGACACAGGGGAGACCCGCACCTTCTGGAGCGATAGCTGGAGCCCAGCTTAGGACATGGCAAATATTTAGGCAACTGAATGCAGACTACGTGATTGTATTTACCATTAATAGCAGCTACAACTTCCAGTAGTAGCAAATACCAGAGGCAAAAAACCCGCACCTCTTTTCAGATAACTACCTGTCAAAATTTTGTTTTATTTGTAAATCAGGAAAGCTTGGGTCTACCCTCAAGTTGAGATCCCAACATTTCTAGCACCTGCCTGGTGCTCCTCTGCTTATCATTTCTGGTCATGATCAGATGTGCTGCTCTGGTCATCCCTTCTGAGACCTTTACACATTAGCTTCCAAAACACAAGTCTTTGCCAGTGTAAAATGGTGAAACGGAGGAACAGAGCGCAAGGAAAAATTGCAGCGTTGAGTAAAATTACCCTCAGGTTTGGGCAGTAGCCTCACACAAATAAGGCTGAGCACATGAAACGTTCAAACAAAGCTATACCGATTTCTTCAGCTTTTCTTGAAGTTGGACAAAACTACCTGTGACTATTAAATCACTCAGGTCCTCATTTGTGTGAACCCAGGCTCTCTGTGCCTTATAGAAGCAGACGACTAATGAGACTGGGGACTACACAGCTGGTAACAGTCCACACTTCAGTGGCATTTTCTGATGTAGTCTCTTCTGATGAAAAGACACTTGTGACCTTTTTCTGTTATGAAGAAGAAATCTCTCACTTACAATAGCCCTAAGAATTTGCTGATATCCATGTCCCAGGCTGGGGTAAATGCCCTTTACTTATCTCATGACATCCTGATTGAAGTATCATCTTTCAGAATAGCTGCAAACAAACATTTTGAAGGTTCATACTAAGGAGGCAGCAGCATGAACTGGCACCTCCTGGCAGTTGTTCAGGCAGATGTAGTCACAGCCAGGATACGATTATTCTGGTTTGAATATATGCATTCAACCCTCGGCCACAGTAGCTGGTTTTGCTTCTGGGGCAATACTTAATGCCGGATTTCCTCCACTTGCAATCCGAGCAAAGGGAGGATGGGCAGCACCGCCTCTCAATTGCCCGTCTCCTCTCTAGGGTAATAATCTTCTTTTGGTGCTGTGTGACACAGTTAGTCTCACAGCTACAGCAGCCTAAGTGCTTTTTATTTGCACTGCTGAGGGCTAAGGTTTCCAGCTTGTTAATGCTGAGTGACAGAATTGGTTTTTAGCTTTTTCCTCTTAAGAAAAACATTCTAGGAAATTGCATAACCTCCTTTGATCCTCTTGCTAACTGGAATTTAAGGTTGCAAACCCACGCCTTGAAAAGTTAGTCGAAGCCAGATAAACTGTTGAGTAAGCAGCCTGATTTGCTTTCTTGTACTGTGTGCTATGATCTAGCCCTAAATTATATGAATTACAAACTTTCTTCATCCTCCAGGTCCATTCATCATTGAACGCAGCATAAAGAGAGAAAAGGGCTGAAGTAAGGTTGTGCGTGCACAGCCACGAGTCCTACCTTTTGGGTCTTGGTTATGCCAGGGAAACAGCTTTGCCTTGCTCTGTTTTAGTAATTCCACAGACTCCTTCAGCTCTGACCTGTTAGCACAGCTACAACCAAAGCCATCAGAAGCTATTACCCTCTGATGTCTTTCCAACAGCACATGTGAAATATGCTTCTTCTCCACCAATTTCTCACTTGGGAAATCTTCATCTGCTCTTGCAAAGAGGTAACATTCCCAACAGAGGCTCAGGACTAAACAGGCATGAAGGCTGAGCTCCTGCCTCGTGTGCTGGTCCTTTCAGGTGATTCAGATTAAAAAAAAAAAAGCAAAATAAAACAAAACAAAAGACAACAAAACAAGAAAGGAGAGGAGACATCAGCAACTTGGCATCCATGAATTTGGCCTGTTTTGTGAGGAAGAAAATGGGATAAGCCCAAACACATCGGCTGCACAAATCCATCCGTGATGTGTTGTTTCAGGATGCTAAAATAACTATGCTTTCATCTAATTGGTCTCTTAGAAATATTTTTTTCAAACTCCCTTTTTTTTTTAGAATGAGGCAAAATGTTGCATTTGGGGCAACAAATGGTGATGTTTTGGGGCACATCAATCAGACTGAAGCCCTTGGGTGCAACCAAGTCAGCGGCTGCCCATTTTTAACACGATATAATGCATGGGAGACCTCCTACCAGGCTCTTAGAGGGCAGGTTAATAATTAACAGCTTAAAGTCAAGTAGGGTTGCAACCCACTCTTTTTCATGTAAATAAAGCCCACTTTTTATCTATTTGCCAGTTCACTAATGTCATCTTTATTCTTGAAACTGCTCATATGGAAAGTGAATGGTACCTGAACCAGATGCTGCTAAACATGCCAGTACAGCAGTGCAGCATTTGTGTCCCAAGTCAAAAAATGTCTGATTCCCCCAGAAACAACAAAACTTCAACAAAGACCAAGCACGATTTACAGCGCAGGAGTAGAGAGCCTCCCTCCCCATCTTTTGTCCGTTTTCTCCATGGGACAGCACGCTGTTCAGGGAAATCACAAGCCCTCCTTGCCTGGGTGCTGGAGCCCGTCCGACGCAGGCGGGGATGGGTTATGTGCTTAACATTTGGGAGAACGGGATGATGGGGAGCGAGCCACTGAGCTGAGGCTGCATTTTGGTGATGGATGGTCTCCCTATGGCTATAAGGTAGTCATCCCATTTCTGTGCCTCAGTCTTGTCAGCTGTTAATTGGGCATAATAATCTTTTAGTGTCTTGCGGACACGTAGGACTTTGTGCTTATCCTTACGGACACAGCTTGACATGCCTTCTGCAGAGGGCCTCTGCAGATCTAAGATGAAATACTAACAAACCCTTGCCTCAGTGAGAGCTGGTAAATTAGAAGACCAGAACTGGAGGGAAAAAACACCCTCTTGCAACCCGGATATTTAATGATGCCAGCGGGTTAAAATTCTTCCCTTCTAAACGCAGGCCCCTGACAAGGATCTGAAGGAAAGCTGAACCTAGAAACCCCAACGATTTTGGGGGCTCTCCAGGATGGACAGATGGGTTTGTATCGTTAAGCATACCATCAGCGCAGAACTCATTTACAAGCCTGAAAACCGATGCTGCTTTACCGACTGCTTTTTTCTGCTTATTTCAGAGCACACTGTACGAGACGGGCTTCCTGGCTGAGCAAGGGGAGCTGAAAAGGACAGAGCAGCCGACAGGCTCGTTACCAGTGGCAGAAACTAACTCTGAGCCCACAAGTATTCTTGAAGAGCAAGCAAAAACTGCAACAAATCATCCATAAAACGCAGTCAAAAAGGACTTCGTTTAATTAGTGATATGTAAAGACTTTTGCATAGAAAAAAGGTTAACAAAGTAATGCATAAAAGACCGACTAGGTACAGTATTTTTAAAACAAATATTTTAAAGTATATTTTGCATAATGTTTAACATTCTCGATGCTTATTGCTTTCTCCACACAGCAGAGAAATCAAGTGCATAATAATACATGCTGTGTTTTATTTTTATTTTTTATTTTTTTTTTACATAAAATCTCTAGTTCTTGACTGGATGTATTAAAATACTTAGGTTATTTTAAGTCACGGGAATAAAAAATGAAAGCAAACCATTTTATGCAGCACTAGTTGTCTGGGTATTGACAAAATAATTTACTCACATCCCCGTTAATACATTCATTTTGGTTTGGAATCAAACCCACATTACAATGTTGGCGTGTTAATAGCCAATTAAAAAATTGTCCCTACTGTAACTTCATTCATACCCAGAGTGATCGTTGTCCCAGAAGTTGATAGTGAAGAGGGATCTTGCACAGAATCGGCTAAAAGTAAATGTCCAAATACAGCTAAATAAGTTAATTTGAGCTCTTAGAACACTGAGTCTCTTGTATTGGCATGAATCGACTGTGTGCACACTTTAAATCAGTGGTTACTTCTGGGTGCATGACAAATTCACTGTTTGTGCAGATAGGAGCTAGCACCATATTTAAGCCATAAAAAAGGGTGCCTCAAGGCTCACAGGCAGTGCTGAAACATTCATTAATCCCAGCACTGATAAGATAATTGCTTTTACCAATGCTATGCTAGATGTCACAATCTGGCAAGTCTGTACAAAGAAAGTGAACTAAGGAAGCGAGAACTAGGCCTGTCAAATTGAACATTCTTCCTCGGCAAACTTTTGGCTAAAAAACCCTCTCCCCTTCAAGAGCACGCTCTTCCCTGGAAAGGTATCCCAGTTCTGAAGTTGAATGCAGGATTTTGTCTCTCTCCCATACCATTTCCATACCTGTGCAATGTTATTTGTTTTAGCAGAACACACATATATATACTTTTTTAATTTATTTATTATTTTTTCAAGGTCAGGCACTTATGAAATTCGAACTCTTTTTCTAGCCTGGGGAGACCCAGTAGGTACGATCCCTCGCCTCTCTGTCAAACACAGATGCATAGCTGGAGAATTATTAGTTCTAATGTCTACGTATTTCTACGTATTTCCCAGGAAACCTCTACGTGCCGATACGGTTGCACTGTTACGAAAGCCACCGCTGCTCCCTCAAGGTGCCTCCAGCAAAACAAACTGAGGAGAAGAAGAAGAAGAAGAAGAAGTAGAAGAAGGAGAAGAAGGAGAAGAAGTAGAAGAAGTAGAAGGAGAAGGAGAAGAAGGAGAAGTAGAAGAAGAAGGAGAAGAAGGAGAAGGAGAAGAAGAAGAAAGAGAAGAAGAAGGAGAAGAAGAAGAAGTAGAAGAAAGAGAAGGAGAAGAAGGAGAAGTAGAAGAAGAAGGAGAAGAAGGAGAAGGAGAAGAAGAGGAAGTAGAAGGAGAAGAAGGAGAAGAAGAAGAAGGAGAAGAAGAAGGAGAAGAAAAGAAGTAGAAGAAGGAGAAGAAAAAGAAATAGAAGAAGAAGTAGAAGAAGAAGGAGAAGAAGAAGAAGAAGAAAGAGAAGGAGAAGAAAGAGAAGGAGAAGAAGGAGAAGAAGTAGAAGGAGAAGAAGGAGAAGTAGTAGAAGAGGAAGTAGAAGAAGGAGAAGAAGAAGAAGGAGAAGAAGAAGAAGAAAAGAAGTAGAAGTAGAAGAAGTAGAAGTAGAAGAAGGAGAAGAAGAAGAAATAGAAGAAGAAGTAGAAGAAGAAGTAGAAGAAGAAAAAGGAGAAGAAAAGGAAAAAGAAGAAGGTATTGCCCCGTGTCCTCTCGGACGCCTGGAACGAGGAGGAGAGTGGTGCCATTCCTCGGCGGGCTTGCCGGCACCGCTCGGGCCCTTTGGCCGGGCCGAGCGGGAGGGACAGGCCGAGTCCCGGGGGCTCATGTGTGGGCGGCTGTGGGCACGCGGGGGTGCGAGCGCACGCGCGGGCGCGTCTGCTGAGGGAGAGGAGGGAGCCAGGCCGGGAAGGGAGAGGGGGGCCACCTAAAAGGCTCCGACTTCGGTCCCCCAGGGTCGGTAGGGTTTATTGCCGCCCCCGCTGCCAGCCTGCTGAGGGCTGGCGGTGGCCGATACGGCCAACGGAGGGGTGATGGCCGTCGCCGCGGCCACGGCGGCGGCGGCGGCCGCGCTGGGGGGAAGCATGGGGAAGGCGCCGGTGAAGGAGAGGGGGAAGCTCTGGGCGGCGGCCGTAGCCGCGGCGGCGGCGGCGTGAACGGTAGCCGAGAGGGACAAGAGGGAGGTAGAGAGAGGAGGGACGCAGGGAGCGACGCTGCCGGCGGAGGGGACTCTGAGCGCGGCGTCGGCGTGGGCGAAGGTGGCGGTGAGCAGCGCGGAGCCGTGGGGGGGGATGTCGGAGGAGAGTCTGCACGGGGCGGCGTCGGAGGTGTGGAGTCCGTTCGGCTGCAGCAGAGCCGCCGGGAGGTGGTGGAAGGCGGCCGCCCAGTGGTGGGGGTGCAAGGGGTGGTGGTGGTGGTGGTGGGCCATGGAGGAGGTCATGGCGGCGGCTTCCCTCTGAGAGGCGCAGGTGCTCAGGTGGGAGACGAGTCGAACGCGCAGGGGGTCGGACGTGTCGAGACCCTCCACCGACGTCAGGTACCTCGCGACTTCTGTCAAGCACTCCCGGAAACCAATGCTCATGAAATCCATGGCCAGGGAATGGGCGTCAAAATAACCTGCAATGGGAGGGCAAAAGATGCGTTGAGTGTCGAGCCAGCTTCCCGGCCAACGTTAGGTGACGCGGCCAACCTGGCCCTCGCTCGGCCGCTGGATCCCCCGGTCACGGGTGAAGACTCGCAACGCGAAAATTTTGTTTTCCGAGCTGCAAATGATTTGTGCGACCATCCCTGCAACGCGATAGGCTGCAGTCGTTTTTTGCAGACAATACACAAGCGAAAAGAATTAAGTCCGTAAGTACTCGCGATACATAAAAAGATACTCCATGCCTCTCCTGGAGTTCCTCAGCAAGCTGCTGCAGCGCAGCATTGATCCTGCATGCGCGTGTGGGAACGAGACGGTTACCCACACAAAGAAACAGGCTGGAGATCGGAGAGCTTGCGTGTACGACCCTGCCTTTTCTTCCTTACGCTGGCATTCACTGTAACGCTCTCAAACTATTTCTCGACATTGCAAGATAGTTGTTGTAACTGCTGCCGGGGTCCCACCTACTTCACAGAGTCATTAAGAGAACATGACATACGGTGTCACTTAACTACAAACTAAAAACATCTTGTCATGACTCTGCACACACACAATAAAAAGCTTTACTGAGAAAACGTTTTATGTAATGCCATTGCTAATTTGGAGATGGAAGACTGACAGTCATATGGCCCATGAGGTATTTCAACAAACAGCAACTGCAGCTCCACAAGCTTGGGACAAAAAAGCATTTGAAAAAAAAAAATTTGGCTTATTAAATGCACATGAAAAGATATTCCCTTTCTAAAAGGGTCTAGGATCAAATCTAGTGCTTAAGTTGCAGCTCTTCAACCACAAAAACCTATTCCAGTTTTTGGAATTCTCCTATTTTAGTTTAAAAGCAATCTCCTTGGGAGAATAATGTCCTATCCACTCTCAAGCTGGTATGGTGTTTTTTTCTCTTGCTTTCAGTGAAGATTTTTAGGTATGCATGACTCTGATGTATGTTAGTATATAAAGATCAAGTGCCCTTATTGTGGAGGAATACAGCAGCGATAGCTGCATTAGGCCTTGCGCTCTCTGGCATGAAATGACCTTGGTCTTTCTGAAAAATGCTAGCACCTTAGACAGTTGTTTTCACTTCTCTCAACTTTCCAGCAAGAAAAGAGCCTTTCTGTTCGCTGCACACCCGTGTTACAGAATTAACTTGGGCACATTTATAGACGTCGCCCCAAATCCCCTGCCTGATATACCCCCCTTCTTGCCAAATTATGACAGTGATTTTGACGCAGGCTGCCTCGCTCTTCTGAGGCTGTACTGAACCCAAGAGAAACGCCGGCTCGGCCAGCATATCGGCCAACGCCAGGGGTCGAGGGCTCGTCTCACCGAGCCCCGACTCCTTGCAGCTTTTTTCCCACCGGGTCCACCGCAACCAAGCGACCCGTGGAAACGCTGCGGTTTGAGTGAATTCCCGAGAAACGAACGCCAGGCAGGCCACCGGTGGTACCTGCTGGGGTGTCAGCCAGCCCGGCGTGGGGAATGCCTCCGCACCGAAGGCTCCAGGACCTCCGTCGGCTTCAGAGGGGCTGACGCGCGGCCAAAACCGCCTCTCGGCTCTGGCCACAATTCAGCCGGCCTGGGAGCCCCGCGAGCGCGGGGCTCAAGCCAGGGCTTCCCGGCTTCCCTCCCTCCGGACCGGAGGAGACGTGGGGGATGTGGTTGTCACCAGCCTCCCCCAAGTCTGAGCTGCCGGCGCTGTGACGAGCCGTCCCAAAGCCCGGGTGATCCTGGCTCCCTCTCGGTCTCCTGTGGTGGCCGAGACATGAAAACAGAGGGGAGATGAGAGCTGGGATTCCCAGGCTCCGTTATGTTTTGCTTTTGATGGTTATCTTTTCCAGGTTTCCCCTTTTCTGGCTTTCCCCTTCTGAGAGAGACTTAAAAATGTTGTTTCTTGTTCCTTTCCAAAACCCAAAAACGTCCTCCACCACCACCCCCACACGTACATGCCAGCGTTTTGTAGCCAGCGGGAAGCTTAGGTTTTGCTTCAGCTATCCCGGTAACCCCCCTACTCTGCACGCAGGACACCGGCTAAGTCATTGGAGCTATACTAACCCACGTTGCTGACCCAGGTGTCAGTGACCCAAGCTAAATTTGCAGCAAAGCTGCAATAAAACCGCCCTGAGGTCCCAGCAAGCGACTCGCTGTTGGCAAATTACTCCTCCCCTGTGCTCGCTTGCACGGTCAGCAAAAAGCCCTGGCCCCGGGCCAAAACCGTAACTCAATGTGAAGAGGAGACCATTCCTTGCACCTGCATCAGGGCGGTGGAAACGCGGAGTCTGCGCAGGACCTCGGAGGCGGCAGCCTGCCTGCCCGGGCAGCTCCGAAAAGCAGAGAAGGGACAGGAGGCGCATCAGGTTTTCTTCCACTGTGCCGACCTCGGGCTCAGCACGCTGAGCAGTGGCCAACTTCACTCCAGTTTGCCCAGCCCCGGCATCCCCTGTCATGGGTGTCCTCCATTTCTGCGTGAGGAGGAAGAGGATGAGCTCTCCCCAGCCCTCGGTGTGGGGAAGCATAAGGGTATAAGGACGCATTTCTCCCTGCTGCAATAATAGCTTTTGTCCATAGGAAAAATGATGCAACTCATTTTTTTGCTGATCCAAAAAGGTTTCTGGCTTGGAAGATGAGTGACAAAGTAGGAATAACTACACTTGCAAATAAAACAAACATCTGCCTTAAAAACTCCTTAAGAAATGATATTTAAAGGTGTTACTTAGGTTGCAAAGTAAAACATTAAGCAAGCGGGAAACGTGGGCTTAAACTTTGCCCGGTACTAACTTGCAAACCTCTTTTCCTTAAAATTTCTTAATCCGTGCAGTGAGATTACTGGGTCGGAAGGAGAAGATAAAGTCACAGTATTATATGGGCATTATACCGATGCGCCTCCCACTACGGACCGTGGTGTGGAAGGCTGCTGTGGGTACAAGCCAGCATCGCCTCTCCCCGCACCCCGACGCTTCGTCCTTCCCCGCATCGCCCTCCGGCAGCCGCAGGCACGCCGGTGTCAGCCAGGGCAGGGAGAGCCGTGGTGGCAGTGGCGGACCAAGGAAGAGACCGCAGGACCTGGGACCGCTAACAAAATCCCATTGTCCGGAGCCTGGGGCTCTGCTGGCGCCCCTCTCCGCCCGGCAGCTCCCATCCCAGGCACTTCGTCCCCTGCCCCAGTTATAAAATAATCCCCCATGTACTTTTTTGGGGCGAGGAAGCAGGGAAAGGAGGGTTCCTCTTCAGTTATGCCCCCCCATCGGGTTCGCCTCCCGGTCCTCCCGCTGTGGGTGCCGACATCGGAGGGGTGGGAGCTGCTGCAGCGTTTCAGAGGAACGACGCGCAGCGGGAAGCGGGGTCAGGTTGGGATAGCTGAGCCGCACGTCGTACGCGGGGAGGATGAAGGGAAAACAACCGCCGCTCCCCTCAGCAGCTGAGACCTTGTTCGCCCCGTTGCACCAAGCGAGACGGAGCTTGCGGAAAGCCAGCCCGCGCCCGCGCAATGAAAAACGGCACCATCACGCACGGAGGATCTGAATTCAAACCGCACGAGCATGGTCCATTCTGGCGTTGGGTAACTTTCGAGAGCGTAGCTTTACCGACTAAATAGTGCTTTTTAAACGACGTTTTTAGACATAAAAATTAACTTTTTTTTTTTTTAATTTTGCACATCTTCTGAGGAATCAAGGCATCTGTTATATGAAGGGCAATAAAATTTCTTTCACCTCTTGTAGAACAAGTTACCCATAGATTTTAAGCTTAAATGGACTCCTAGCAAAAGCTTCTTAACACCTAGAAAATACCTACATCAGCTTGGTGTTAATTTTCACAAATAGCAGAATACCAGCCTTTCCTATAACCATTTGTTCTTAAGCATGCACTGATTGTAAGTTGAATTCTGTATTCACTGTAAGGTACAGAGAGGAGCAGTAATTCAGTCGCGGGCTGAAAACTTCCGAGTTTAATCGAAAAAGGAAGAGAGAGCAGCAGCCGCCTCTTTTCTAGCCTTTACCTAGATGGCAGAACGGGTCAATGAAAAACGGGCCAGTTTCCATTGCACCAGTTTGAACCATCACCACGGTCGATGGCACAGGATGTGGGACCCTGCTTACAGGAGGCCAGGAAGTTTGTCACTCCAAACAAGTTCCCAAATCGTGACTATACAGAATACCTCGTGGGTGGCTGAAATCATTTGGCCTCCAGCCTCGGGACTGTCAGCTTGCACAAGCGAGGGATGCTCGACTCCCGGCAGCCGGCTGACCTACTGGGTCAGCCAGCGGAGCCCCTGCGTCACATCGGCACCCACTACCAGGGAGCTACCCACACCGCTGACACACGAATATAGCATATACACGTCCTCTGACACACGAATATAGCATATACACGTCCTCTGACACACGAATATAGCATATACACGTGAGCACAGGGAGCGCTGCTAGCTGTCCGCCTGTCTGTTTTATCAGGTACCTGGAGCTGCAGAGAGCAAGACCGGGTTTTGTTCTGGTGAACGAGACGGTCTAACCTGGCATTTAAAAGTCTTTCCAGAACAAAGAAAATACATAAACAATAATGAAAGTTCCTCTCCATCCACTTCCTTCGGTATAGCTGCTGGATAATGAGGTTTAGCATCGGTTTTGTGCTACACAATTGTTGCCACAAACCTCCTGTTTATGTTTGGTGTTTGTGTATTTGTTTTGTCTCCCTGTGCAGATTTCAGTGCTCTTTGGAAACCCCAAACAAATCTCTGACTGGGCTGCCTGTGAATGAAGCCTTTACTCCCACAGTGTTATGAAAGCAAACACAAGCCCAGGGTCAAGTGCTTCTTTTGTCCCAGTAGTTCTTTCCCACGAGTTCAATCCTGCCATTAGCATTGATTTCCACTCCTTTAATCTGGAAACGCCTATCACGGCTCCTCAAAGCGCTTTTTTTTGCTGAGATTTCCCCAAATATTAGAAAAGAAACTGTCGGCTCCTTACCTTTCCCTCCCGTCGCCTGCAGCATCTTCAGATGATCCACTGTCATTTGCAGTATTTCCGCTTTTTCTAATTTGGCAGATCCCTTTGAGATAAGAGACTCATATAAATAAAGGCTTACAAGTACTAGAAACTTTAATTTGATATACTTTCCACTGAGCTCAGCCTTATGGTTTCAATTTCCCCTATCATTAGGACATTCTCGGCTTAATTCTTTCGTGAGCATCTGCCTCCCAGACTTTCTCTAAGGACGAAGGCCGTCTCCTCTCTAGCGATACAAGCAGCAGCAGCAGCAGCAGCACAATTTTGCTTTAATAAGGCTATAGCTCAGTGTAGCTCTGGCCTTGAAGCTAGTGCAGAGATGAGCATCTTCATGAAATGAGAGAAATGCATAACTTGCCGGATTTTCTTTTTAACAACAAACACAAACGGAGAGCTGGCGGGACAGGTCTGCCCCATTTATCGATGAATACCCTGCTGCAACATTTTTTTTTTCTGCATTTACCAGTAGGTGTCCCTGTGGACACACACCCAGAAGTAACCCTCTTTCTTAATCGCCTCTTCATTTTCGACATGTCATTTGGCTGCTGAATATTCTATTCTCATCCTCGACTGAAAAAACAACCGCACAGTCCACGGTATTTTAAGTTAGCGAGGGGCCTAGTTTGCAGGGACGTGAAGCTAAATAGGGTGAAAAAGGAAAATCTTTTCCTGTTACTGAGGGTGGCTCACAGAGCTACAAGAGGAAAAGTATAAAATACAACTCAAAAGGTAGTATTAATATATTAATCTGTGAATAAAACTATTTTGCACGGTAACATTCCCTTCAATATCTGGAGCACGCCCAGACGACTGAGTTTCCCGTGCAAACATTATTCCAGTGCAAGAGATCATCCCTTGGCATCAGTGAAAACCAGGGCTGCGCAAGCTGCAGCCACTGGCGGATCGCATCCTGCAAGCCCCATTTTTCTCTCAGTTATCGTCCGGCCTGCCTCACTGCCATTGACCGTCCCGCAGCCTGAGCCAGCTTCACCCAGGTTGCACGCGTGCGATTTAGGTAAGGCTTACGCCCTCCTCCGCAGCCCTGCTTTACTGGCGCTGAATCTCTGCGAGGGACTCGGGAGAGCAGAGCTGTGATTTGGGGAGGGAGGGAGGGAGGCGGAAGCGAAACTAAACCTCCAACTTGGAAACTTCAGTGAGCTGAATGTCAAGGAGCTGGAAAAGGACCGATGACTTTGTCCTTGGCATATTGCAGAAAAATGGTGGGGCTTTCGGAACAAAATACAGTGCGCGCGCGCTCGTTTTTACGCTGATACATTTTTTTCAATCCGCTTATTGCTTTCAGCACTTTCCTCGTACAAAGGTTGGTGCGCGCGTGAATTTTTGGTCAGAATTCCCCATTTTACATGCGACTACATCCTGTCCTTTCCTCAGACTTCATCTTTTCCATAGACACAGCACAAGCCGTCTCAGTGAGAGTGACTAATAGCTAAAAACTGCATGGCGCTGGGTAATTTCCAAAGGCTCTGTAGGACTTGTTTTAGAATGTTTGTGGTTTTCAAGAAGTAAACAATAAAATGGGACAAACAACTGTTGTCTCTTGCCCCTGTTTATCTAGCTGAAAACACCTCTGTCACTCTGTTTTGCCAGAACCTACACAAGGGCACGGTTATAACCAGTAGTTACTACAAGCGAGTTGCAGGTGACACAAGTGATGCTCTCACCATGATTACAATACTTCAAATTTCTTTTTAGCCAGCTTTTGTTCAGGCCAGGGATGTAACAGGCCTATTACGGCGCGGTGCTTGTCACGGAGTTACCACCGACTTTCAGCGCCTCGCAATCCTGCTCTCAAATTTTACTTTCTGTTTTTTATTTTACTATTACAAGGAAGTCAGGTCCTTTATTTTCAGTTGGTTCCTTTTTATTGAAACGTAGTGTCACTTGGACATATCCGTAGATATTCAGATACCTCCAGCAAAACTGGAACAAGGCTAAATATTGAATCAAAGCCCCCAGATCCAAAAATCAAGATATGGAAAAGTAAATAATTTAATTTGAATGGCATAAACAAAATGTCCTCTTTTACAGGACAGATTGTATTCTAAGCTTTTGGTCTGTAATTTCATGACCAAGGAGCTGAACCAAAGTCAGCTGGATCCGTGCAGCCTTCCCACTGAATACTTTCTCACTGACAAGTCTTTGAACGTATCACTGACTTCACCAGCTCACATGACATGGGCCTATTCCCTCTCCTAATGCCCCAGTTCTAAAGAGTCAGTTTAAAACGTGAATAATCCAGACTGTCTGTTCCCTTTTCAGGAAACTGGATTGATCAGTTTGGAACTGAAATTATAGATTCAAAAATTAAGGTTTCTTAAAGTAGGGGCGAAAGAGATTATATTTAAAGATTTAGATGGAAGGCTAATTGACATAGAGGTTGGGGGGAGCTGGGTTGGGTTTGTTGTTTTTTTTTTAAATATGGAGTAAAGCACATTTTTAACAAAACCACTACTGGAATTCATCGAAAGAACAGAGGCAACATGAATACAGTTACCCTTAAGGGAAAAACAAGCCAAAGAATGGAAATGTTTTTCAGCCTTATAATGAATTATGTTTCTAATAGTTTCGCCACAAGAAAGCATTTTATTGAAATGCCTGCTTTGTGCCAGATCAGGACACATACAATATTATTTTAATGAGTTTTACAAGAGAACTAACATTGCCAGATGAGATACAGAATTAAAAAAAAAAAAAAAAAAGGGCTTACTTGTTTTTCAAAAGCAGTTGGCACAAGCCGCCTCAGCTCTGATAAACTGTTATTTATACGATCACGGCGCCTTTTCTCTATAATCTATTCCCAAAAAAACAAAACACATTAAGTTTATAAAAAAATGTTGAAGGGCAAAATCACAGCACACACGCAAATTGGCACACGGGAAAAGAATTAAACGCAACGTACCCCTCTTCTTTTCTTTCTGGCCATAATCTGAGATGTTGTTGTTGGGGAATTTGATCGAATGACAGAACTATTACTTTGCCTGTGAAACAATAAAAGTATGTCAGGTGTTGCACAACTTGACACCGCTCTTTGAAGACACCTTAGGTCACCATATTAAGTATGCATAGTCCCTCTCATGCCGTTTTCAATGCTTAGGAGACGTTCTTTGCACCGCACGGTATTTTTAAAGAGAGAGAGACATTTCATTTTTGATTGCCCCAGCATATATTTTGAATTGACAGAACACTCTATTGAAAATAAAGTCCCTTTCCGGAGACAGTTCACCATCCGGTGCAGCGGATCTTGTTTCCATCGGATATAAAGCCCTGCCTACCAAATACAGGGTGAAGAACCGAGTCCAAACCCACGTGAACCATCTCTATATGCTAACAGCAGTGGTAAGGACGTGTATCTGATGCCACAACCTCTGCCTGGCCTGCTAGGTTTTGACATTCCTGCCCATTGCTACAAGAGTCGAGAGATGCTTAAGTACAAAGCCAGTTGCCCAGCCCGGGTCTGTTGCGTTGTCCCGCATCAGGAACGGAATTCAAAATCCACTTTTAAAACTACACTACCCACGAGTGCGGAAAGGCTTTTATTTCGTCACGAGCGAGTGAAAAAAATCCAGTAGCATTTAATACTCATTTAGCCACTGACGCGGACGAGACGGGGCTCCGGTGGATGTGCCTCTAAATTGGCAGGACCAGTTTTGAGGACCGGCACGGACCCCGTGGAGCTCCCAAGCCGGCTTTCCGTCGGGCAATCCCTTCGGCTCGCCCTC
The DNA here is from genome assembly GCF_000737465.1 of Haliaeetus leucocephalus. Classification (NCBI taxonomy): domain Eukaryota; kingdom Metazoa; phylum Chordata; class Aves; order Accipitriformes; family Accipitridae; genus Haliaeetus; species Haliaeetus leucocephalus. The sequence goes on from NW_010972596.1 coordinate 1,714,576, forward strand.
GGCTTGCACGCAGGGTTCGCAGAAGTTACCGTTATCTGCTGTGGACCCCTGCTTACTTTCCAAAGCTCATTTCCCTCGGGTTGTTCGGCCTGCTGAGGAGCGATTTGGGAAAAGGGCTGGTTGAAAATGGCAAATTAAGGGGAGCTAATGAACTGCAGCCCGGTGGCTCACAAGTTACTTGAGTGCTCTGTGTGATTTCGAGGCTCGGGCAGCCAGACCTTGGGGCAAATTCTTGGCGGGGGTGGGGGGGGCTTATCAATAAGCTGCTAGTTGACCCGGACGGAGGACAAAACCGTACCCCGCTTCGCACTGGGGGGGCTGCTCTTCCCCCCCACCCCCCCAAAAGGAGCGGCTGGGTTTTCCCCTCACTCTGCCCCATCCCAGGGCCGGGGGCCCTCGGGGTGGGAGTGGGTGGGGGGGCACTTACCCCGAGTAGTTGTTCTCACTCCCCACGTCTATAGTCTCGTCCATGTCGCTGTCTGAGGTAGTTTCCTCGCAAGGTCGCTTCATCGTGGGCACAGGACGCGGCGCAGCTTAAAGCCGGGGTGGGGGCAGAGATAAATAAATCCGGGAT
>NW_010972596.1:1715288-1718170 GCF_000737465.1 Haliaeetus leucocephalus
AGGCGGGGAGCGGAGCGGGGGCAGATGCGCCTGGCTCCTAGCCCTCCCACTCCCCGCTATCCCACTCGGCTTTCTGGGGGGGGGTCCTTGCTGCTCCTGGTCCCTAAGCCCCGAGCTGGATCAGCCCCCCCGCCCCGTCCTGCAAACCCCTTGGCGGTGCTGGGTAGACCTGGCCGCCGCCCGTGGGGTGCCGCGGGGCGTCTCGCAGGGCACGCAAGCGCGGGGTTGAGGGTTGTGTAAATACATCCCGGGAAAGGTGCAAATCCCGGGAAGGGTGCAAATCCCGGGAAAGGTGTAAGTGCCGGCCCGGCCGTGCGAGCGGCCCCCGCCGTCCCGTCCCGCCGGGCTCCCACGGGCGCGCCGTGGGGCAGCGGGCACTCGCAGGGCCGGGAGCCAAAGCACGGCGATAATCCCGGCTGGAAAGGACTCGGAGGAAGCTTAGCGGCTCGGTTACCGGAGGATCTGTAGCAGGCGGGTTTTATTTTGCTTTTGTCCGGGATTCCCCCCCTCCCCGTTTGTTTGTCTTGCGTGTTCTAATTCCGGATTCCTGACAAAATACATCCACTCGGAGGGCTACGTTCTCCGCAGAAACGCAATCCCTCACCTTCGGTGCCTCTCCCCCCGCCTCCGTCCCCTTTCTGGGGACATTTTTCTCCCGTCCCTGCTGCCGCCAGGCTGGCCGAGGGAGCCGGGGCCGGGCACCGGGGAACGGGGCTGCGGCGGGGGCAGCACCTGCCGGAGAGAAAATCGGGATGCGACGACCGGCGTCGCCGCAAAACGATGAAGCGGCGAGGAGTTTTGTTTGGGTTTTTTTTTTTTGTCCTCTCCCCGGGTCGGGGCGGCGTGGCCCCGCGACCCTCACCGTGGCGTCGGGGCCGCCGTGCCCCTCATCTCGCCGGGTTTCCGAAGAGGCGACGGTCACCGGTGCTGTGCCGGTCCGGGGAGGTGGAGGAACCGGTGGGTCGGGAAAGGAGGAGAAAAAGAGCTGGAGGGAGAGATGGCTCCGGCTTTTCTTTCGGGGCAGGCAGCGAGCTCGGCGGGGGGAGCCGGCACCTTCCCGGCGGGGCTCCGCTCGGCAGCACCGGGGCCGCGTTTGCCCCGGCCGCCTTCTATTTTAGCAGCCCACGGGTGCCAGTGACTCAGTTTTCCGCTCGGTTCAATCCTGCTGAAGGTACAGGTGGGGTTCTTTTGCGGGACTGCGTGCGAGAAAGGGCCGTGGCGAAAGAGAAACGGGCGCCAGCTCTTTTTTTTTTTTTTTCCCCGCTAATACCCTCCATCTATGCAATTATATTTGGTGGCACGTCGGGTGTTTGCTCTTTCATTTGGATGTTGCTGCTACGTAAAGGAACAGCGGGATTTCATGCCTCATTGCCCTACCGGGACATCCCTTTCATGCCCCTGTTCGCAGAGCTGCTAAAAGCTCCGCGGCTGCTTAGACGCGACAGAAGCCAGCGCCGGCGGGAAAGGCAAAGGCAGTTCCCGGGATCTTGGGACGAATTCCCGGCGACCGTCCTTTTGATGGGTTCTGACCAAAAATACCCACAACCTCCCCCCGAAGTATCGGGGCATTTCGGGAGAAGTGGAATAGCAGGAGCAGCCTGCGGCTCCCGGCTGCGATTTGAAGCAGAAGCGCTTTAGAAATCTGGGAGCGGACTCACTGCTCGGCGTGGGGTTTTCTAGATTAAAAAAAAACAAAAAACAAAAAACAAAAAAACAACCAAGATAAAAAGCCCCCAAAACTTCCCTTCGTTGGCTGTGCTGTAAGGACCCGGGGGGACCTGCGAGGGCCAGGCCCGCTCCCACCAGGGACCCTCGGGCTCCCGGGACCGCTGCCCCGCTGCAGAAATCGCCTTTCAGAGGGGGGGAGAGATTTGCTAGGTCTGACTTAAAAAAGGCCGTGTTACCTCGCCTGGGCTGCAGCTGCTCTAGATGCGCCTGCAACCACCTCCGAAACGGGGGAACAGGCTCCAGGGCGGGTGTTTGGATCCCCGCTCAAATAGCGTTCATCACCCGGGGATATTGGTGCTTTTCCGAGCTGTCTTGGGGTTTTGCACAGAAATATTTAATGTCACGCGTCGGTGCCGCTGGATTTGTAATTACTGCTCACTCTGGAAATCGTTCCTGCTGCCTTACGATAGTTTTATTTTTGGTTGTTTTTTTGTTTTTTTCTTTTTTCCCTGGGGCACAAGCCTCCCGTGCTATTCTCCTACAGAAACCCGAGCTGTCCTGTATTTACCTCCCCGAGCAGAGTTTATGTCAGCGTTGTTTGTCGTGGATCCGGCTACTAAATCCTCCTGGCAGCCTTGCTGAAGTCCCTCCTCCGGGAAGCTCCTAACGTTAGCAGGCAATTACCGTTTTCATTTTGCTCAGATTAGGGTTTTTTTGGTTGTTTGTTGTTTGGTTTTTTTTTTTTTTTTTTTTTTTTTTTTTTAAAGATCTACCTGCTCCCTGCGGGAGGAATTACCGGCTTTCCCGGGACGCAGCCAGGAACCCAGGCCCCTGCCCCCCCCATCCCTTCTCCGCCACCGAGGTCCCGGGCTTGCCGGGGGGGGGTCCCCGGCCGCCCCCGCGGGCAGGGGGCCAGCACCGCCACCCACGGTCCGGGCGGGGGCTGCGGCGGGCCCTCCGCCCCCGAGGAACCGCCGTCGCGGGGCGAAGCCTCTTCTTTTCCTTAGATCCCGGGTGGAAATAACGTCCTGGGACTCGCGTCCCTGCCTGTCTGTCCGGCGTGGCTCCCCGGAGCGTTTGCTGCAGCGGGGTTACCCGCTTTGCCAGCACGCAGCAGCGCTGGCAGGCACGCAACCGAAGCCCGGGGAAATGCATCTCGCTCCGTCGCGCAGAAAGTCCTTCTCCCTCCGAAGCCGGACCCACCCGCCCAGCCC